>NC_043000.1:6048019-6055519 GCF_006345805.1 Octopus sinensis
ACAATGTGCTTAAAGCAGTTAATTAGTCTAGGGGAGACAATCTCTTCCAGATTAAACTGTTGAGTCAAAATGAGTTAACATACCAGTTCTAGATCACATGGTACTCGTGAAAGGAAGTCCAGTATTTCATTATTTGGTATAGCATTCGGAGACCTAAGCTTTTTGGTAAATTTGTTAATGCCTGAAAATAAATAATTTCAACAATTACTAAAAAACAAAATGTGTTCATATTTATAGTATATGTGTGATTTTGTGTGTGTGTGTGTGTGTGTGTGTGTACATACATACATGCATGGTGAGGTGAATAAACTGTCGTCTAAATTATGCAAAAATGAAAATAATACTGACATCTCATTTTAACAGATATATTTACTAAAATTACATGAAAATATCTTGGAATACTAAAGAGTAAATATATTCAATAAAATCGCCATCGGATTCAACCATGACCTCCAGACGATTTTGGAATCTCCTGTAACTCTTCTGGATGGTCTCCTTGTTTAAATTGGTGAATGCTACCATAATCCTTGCCTTCAGTTCATCTTTGGCATCACAAGGAATTTTGTTGGTCTCTTGCTCAACTGCACCCCACACACAATAATCAAGGGGATTGCAGTCTGGGTAGTTAGGTGGTCAGATGTTTGGGCTGATGTAGTTGCAGAAATTGTCTGACAGTCAAGATTGAGTTCTCCTGCTTGCATGGCATGGTGCAGAGTCTTGTTGCCAGACATAGGGTCTTCCAGCAGCCACCATCTTGACCCAGGGCAGTACTACCTCCACCAGGCATGTGGTGTAGGCCTCTGTGTTGAGTCTGAGGCCATGTGGGAAGAGATGAATGGAGGCATAAAATTGCCATCACTAGTATTCATTTCAAACAGCATGATGTTGATTGGATGTTTGATGTTTATCACTCTCGGTACATGTCCTCAGATTGCCCTGTCCTCAGATTGCCCTGTCCTCCGACTCACACCCAGACACTCGGAAATGTTCATATTGGAGCTTCTGGTGCAAATGTCAAGCAGTACAGCATGCTGTTTCTAAATTTCTGGCTGAGTGAATTGCTTCATGGTACTGTTTTCTCACAGACAGTGCCCAACTGACCCTACTAAACTGTGTAGTTGACAAAATCAAAAACAAACAATGTGCATGCACAAAATTGAAAATATAAAATGTTGACAATTTACCCAACACACCCTGTATATATGCACTCACACAGTAGAGTCCATGATTGTTAGTTTTTACCAGAAGTATTTTAGTAATACTTACCCCACAACAATAGTAACATTCGCAGTGGGATTAAGTAGCAGATTATGGCACCTAACAGCAGAAATATCACAGCAAGAGTAGAGAGCCACGGAATGCTCCAGTTAAATGTACTGTAACAAAGAAAAGAGGAACATCAGATGCATTATTATTGTCATCATCAATTAACGTCATAAAGCTAGCATGGAACAGCTTCAGAAGAGTAATGTAATTTCACTATGGCACAATGATCACAAGCTGATGCTTCCCTTATTGTTTCTTGGGAAATGGTATTTCAGAAACTTTTCTAGGTTATTTTTAATGCAATAACACTCAACAGTTAATGTACTGTTTGACCATTTAAACATTTTGATACCAACACACCTGATACAGCCCTTGGTCCTATGATACAAACTGTCTGTTTCAAAATGACTTTAATTAAAATCTTTTCTCAAAACTTCATGTTAATCTATGTTCCAAACACCAGCTTTATAATGACAAAGTTCTTTTACCTAATTCTTCATTATTTTTAAAATTAACTGAAAAAAAAGGCAATGTATTTCAGTAGGAATTTGGTAATAAAATGGTTAAACATCATACATTTAAAAGATGTGGGTATAGTATCAGTGAAAATACTATTTCTCACTAAGAAGTGGAATGAATGAGTGAATGTGGTACTGTAGTCTTTGTATAATTCCATAGGAACTGATTAGCATTTTAATTCATCAACCCCAGAAAGATGAATGGTAAAATGGCCTTGGCAAGATTTAAGCTCAAAATGTAAAAGGCCATAATTAAATACTAGAGGCATTTTGTCCAATACTCTAAAAAATCCATTAATTTATTGCTCAATGGCTTAGGGATGAAAATCTGCAGAATGATAATAATAATAATAATCCTTTCTACTATAGGCACAAGGTCTGAAGTTGTAGCAGAGGGGGCTAGTTGATTACTTTGACCCGAGTGTGTAACTGGTACTTATTTCATGGATTCCAAAAGGATGAAAGGCAAAGTTGACCTCAGCAGAATTTGAATTCAGAACATAAAAATGGACAAAATGCTGCTAAGTATTTCACCTGGCATTCTGACGATTCTGCCAGCTCACCACCTTATTAATAATAATAATAATCCTTTCTACTACAGGCACAAGGCCTGAGATTTTTTTAGGTGTGGAGGCTAGCCAATTACATCAACTGCTATTTGCAACTGGTACTAATTTTATCAATTCTGGAAGGACGAAAGACAAAGTCAACTTGGCAGAATTTGAACCCAGAATGTAAAGACGGATGGAATACTGATAATAATAATTTAGTTTCCATATATCATAATTAAAGATCATTAGTCTAATTTTACAATCACCTCTTCCACTAAACCAAGTAAAAAGAGATAATATTATCAGTAATACAAAAAACTAAATTAGCTCTACCTTTGGGAAAAATACCAATTAGTTTTAAGTTCATCTCTTATTATAAAAGGCAGATTTTATCTGTCTCCCTTTGTCACTTATAGAAATCTACAATATAGGATTTCTTCAATTACAATTTACCTAGCATTTTTAAGAGTAGAATGCATCGGGTCATGCCAGGTCCAGTTTTTAAAATTTAAACTCCAATTAAGCAAAATTTACAGAAAACTCACATTCTGGTGTGTATGTCAAATGCTTTTCTTAATGTGGTTTACACCACACGCACACGCACACACACAGTGTGCAACGAATAAAATGAAAGTAATTGGAAGAGAGTAAATAGCGACAGAGTGATTTGAGGAAGACTAAACTGAAAGTATTTAAACCACTACTCAAAAAATAAAAAAACACAGCAAACAGAAACAAATAAATACATAACGATTTACTCCTCACACAATTTCTTCAATTAGAGTTTACCTAAGATTTTTCAAAGTACTCCATTCGGTCATGCCATAATATATTTCTTTCAATTTCACCCCCAATTAAGACAAAATTCGAGAAAACTCAATATTTTAACATTTCACTCCGAAAGCATTGATGTACATGTGTGTGTGCGTGAGTGTGTGCATGTGTGTGTTTGATGGGTTGTGCGACACAGAAAGTGTGGTGTGTAAGTGAAGTGCTTTTGTTAGTGTGTGTAAAGAGACAGACAGAGTGAAAGACAGAAATAACTGAACTTTTTTTATTCACTTTTTGTAGTGAGTGACTGAGAGAGAAAAGAGAGAGAGAGGTTATGTATGTATATATGTATGTATGGCTTCAGTGACACACACACACAAAAACACATACCTACGTACACCTAAAGCACGCACACACACACACACAAGCGGAGCGCGAACTTCAAAATTTTGGTAGTATTAATTTGCGAGCGTACTTCTAAGCGCGCGTAATTGAAAGTTTTTACTATGATATCATCACGTGCGAAAAAATTCGAAGGGTTTTGAACAATTGAGATACACATGTCACGCCTGTATTGAAACCATTGCTAAGCTGCCGTAATTGCTTAATTAAGACTTTGTTTAAATTGAAAGGGGCAAATATGTGACGAGGTTGAAAAAAAAACCCCAGAAAAAAAATGTACTGCTAGTATTTATATAATTCACTACTATTTTGCTACAATGTCATGAAAAAGAAAAAATTTAGGTATGTAAATCGAATTCGCCACCCCCTTTTCCCCGTTCGCGTTTGTGTAAAAAAAATTATTATTTAAGTTTTAAAAATTATTTACTTTGTTCAAAAAATATTAATATTAATTGATTTTCAAGAATTATTTAATTTTATTCTGTAAAATAGTAATTAATTCATTTATCTGTAAATCCGCGAGGTTGTTACTCAGGCACCTAGAATGGTAACCTTCAACTAACACTATCTCCTCCGAGACCCTGCGGCGCAAGTTGACCAAAATTGAGAGTATGGTAGAAGAAGGGTTGCTCTTCCTTCCGTAGAACATAAAATTCAAATCGGACCATGTTAACACCAAAAATTATTTACATCAAAAAGATGCTTTTTTCTTTGAAAATCCCTATTTTTTACGATTTTTTCACTGCTGTGTCGCCACTTTTCGGTGTATTTCGACCAGAAAAATGTTCACAAAATTTTTACTTTTCAAAATTACAATTCCAGCGGGTCGAAACAAACCTGAGCAACGCCGGGCGATACTGCTAGTACCTAATAAAGAAAATTGCCGCTTCACACAGTTTGACATTTGCAGTTATTATTCCATGATTACTGTAATGCTATCATTTTTACTAAGAATTTTTGCAAATTATTACATCATGATTATCAATTAATGCCTGTTTTCCACCTTCGTATGGGTTGGATGGTTTGATAGGATCCAGCAAGTGGCAAGGCTATGTCAAGTCTCTAATATCAGCTTAGGCATGGTTTCTTTGGTTAGATGCCCTTCCTAATGCCATCCACAGTGAAGAGTGTACCATTTTGTGCCACTGACACTAGTGAGGTTTCTAAGTAAGTTGCACTACCAGAAAGAACAGGAAACGGAAAAAGAAAAAAAGGAAAAAAATCCTCCTCGGCTAAGTGGGAGAGAGGTAGTTTTATACCAAGTGTTGGGGGTCAAAGAATGATAGGACAAGCACAGGAGTCTTGCTATAGTGAATATACTTGGCTATCCCACATTACATAAGAGTGGAATTAGCTGGGAAGAACATACAATGGTAGTGAAGGGGTGCCAGAGAAGAGAAGATGGTAGTAATGGGGAAATTAGTTCAAGAAAATCAATTCTTTATTATAACAGCATCAGAATACCCAGAGATAAAAGAAAAGAAAAGAAATCAAAACAAAAAATTCCTAATGTGCTTTTTGATGTTAGTAATAAAGTAAAGGATTTGTTTGAAGATTAGTGATATAATAGGATTATATATACACTGAGTTAACCTATATTCTTCAAGGTCTCTAAGGGATGAAGACCTTTTAATTCTCAGAAATTTTAACAATAAAAATACTAAGAAAATACTGAAACATTCCAAAAAGAGCTCTATAACTTTTTCGAGAAATTTAACTTGAAAATAACAGTTGAGCCTAACTTTAAAGTAAATAACTATCTTGACGTGACACTCAACTGAAACAATGTACTATTTTCACCAAATTAGAAAATTAGTGATTCAAAACATTTCATTAATAGATTTTGCACCCATTCCAAAATATTTTTGATAATCATTATGCATTTCCCACCTCTCTTTAAATGAGTCTTTTTTCAATGGCACCTCCTCAGTATTATAAAGATGTTCTGAAATGTTATGGTTTCATTGGTAAAATTAGATATATTAGAAGAGAGCACAGAATTTTGTCAGTGAACAGGTTGTGGACTCAAAGCGCCGAAAATATTTTCACAAATTAAATTTAAATGTTGAAGTGAATGTAACGGTTTTTGTGTGTTTCTTAAATGGCTTATAAACACCTTTCACGCTGCAATTGTTTTTGTTTCCGTACACGATCTCAGATCACGTCACTTGCTATGCAAGTACATCTCCGTAATCCAACATCTATCACCAACAAAAAATAGATAAATAAAAATAAAAATAGGAGCAAGAATATAATTCCTGACCCCAGAAGGAAAAATTTTCATCAAGTTGTATAAAAAAATGATCCTCAGATATACGTGTTAAAAATCTGTATAAACCATTTTGTTAGCAAATTTCTATTGAAATACACTGCCTTTGTAACAGTTAATTTCTAGGTTTTCTAGTAACCTTTTGTTAGGTATTCACATACATTAAATATAACAAGAGTAACTTCCCCTTTTAATGGTTCTATGAGCTGCATTCATGGACGTACAATACTCAAATCTGACAAGGTTGTGTATCAAGTACAGTTAGTTGTCGGAGTACTGCATCCTTCAAAACTTCTATGCTTCCTGAGATTCACCAACACTACACCTGATTTTCTCCCCTCCATGCACACGCAAGCATGTATCTGACTCATACACTGTTCGCTTTCCAGACATTTGTACATTACTGCATATGCTTTATACGCACTTTTGACAAGTTGTGGTGCACCTGAGCACTGTATACAATAATTTCATTATTATTGAATAACTTTCTCTACATAACTACCAGACACTTAGTTGATTGTTTACCACATATAATTAATACTGCAGTCTGAACATTCATAATTATTTATGGAAAAAGAATTACAATTAAAATACCCCAAAAGACTTTTAGTTCAGTATTTCATTTCTTTCCCAAATATCATTATAAATTGTTTATATTCTGATGGATGCTTATTCCTAATATTCTACTCTAACATCTGAAGAGAAAATCAAGTAAACTTTAAGAAAGCGATTCTATTTCAAATGACAGTTAAATATTTTTTATCTTTTAAGAAACTTCATCTGCCATCACATCACACACACACACACATATCAAATACCTCTTTTATTTTACTCCCACTTTTCCTCATACTATCACCTAAACTCTTCACTAGTTGATATATGCCCTACTGTAACAATTTTTATTTTAAATATCATTTTTGAATAATTCAAAGATGAAACTATGATAAAACAGTATTTCTGAATTTGTTTGGCTTTACTATTTACTTGACACACATATGTAGGTGTGTGTATATGTTTGTGTGTCTGTGTTTGTACCCCCCCCCCCCAACATCACTTGACAACCGATGCTGGTGTGTTTACGTCCCCGTAACTTAGCGGTTCGGCAAAAGAGACTGATAGAATAAGTACTAGGCTTGCAAAGAGTAAGTCCTGGGGTCAATTTGCTCGACTAAAGGTGGTGCTCCAGCATGGCCACAATCAAATGACTGAAACAAGTAAAAGAGTATATATTTGGTTTTAAAAGTGTGCTTGTGTGTATGATTATATATACACACACCTAATATACATGTATGTATATTATTTGGCTTTTAAGGTACATGAGTGACTCAAGGGTTGAGAATTTCACTTACCAAATGTGACATCTCAACTGAACAAATACATATAAATTATTTTTTCCTAATTCATGGACCTCTATCATTGATTGTCTTTGAACTAAAATTTAACATTTAATGAAAATGTAAAGAAGAAAATATACCACCTACTTTTTTACCCTTTCTCCAAGGCAAGCAATCATGTCCATTGTTTGCTGTACCTGAAGGCAAACCTCCTGTATAGCTTGTAGTTTTTCCTTTAAGGACTTTTTCTCTTCCTGTATAAAAGATACAAACTAATAATTTTATTACAGTTTTATATTTAAGAGATGAGGAATTATGTACATTATTTACATTTGATGGATATTTGCCCTCATCTTGTTTGTTGTTAATACAGCGTTTTGGCTGATATC
>NC_043000.1:6058019-6168019 GCF_006345805.1 Octopus sinensis
AAACAAAAACATTTCAAGTGACGAACCTTTTCTTTATCCTCCTCCTCTTCTTCTTCATCATCATCTACATAGTCCTGAAAAATACAAAAACAGGGAAATACATGAAAATATGATTAAAGAAATATTAATCCATCTTTCTTGGTTTCACCTGTTTTAAAGATAAAAAAAATATTTTACCATTTACACCTAGATTAGGTTTGATCAAAAGTTTTATGCATAATGGAAATAAAACACCTGGCAATGATTGGACAACCAAATTGAACAAAATGTAGGAGAGAAGAAAATATTTAAAACAAAAATTCATATCTGAAAAATAATGAGACTAATAGTTTAAAAAATTATAATCTTATAAATAAGAATCCATAATTCCATTCACATTTAGGATGCTTTATAGGAAAATTTAATTGATATTTTATTTTAACGACCATGGAATGATAAAAAGCAAAGTCGATTTAACACAGAACACAAATTACCATAACTAAATAGGACATGGTGTTCAAAAGAGACGACTGCACTGGTTTGGTCATATCTTGTGAATGAATAAGGTCAGCTGTGTGAAAAAGTGTCACACCCAAACAGTTGAGGGAGCCTATGGAAGAGGTAGACCCAGGAAGACATGGGATGAGGTGGTGAAGCACGACCTTTGAACATTGGGCCTTACCGAGGAAATGACTAGTGACCAAGAACTTTGGAGATATGCTGTGCTTGAGAAGACCCAAAAAGTCAAGTGAGACCATAGCCTATGCCAGTTGGTGTAGCCAGCCCACTTATGAGTATCCCTCGTTCATTGGACAATAAACTTTGCTTGCGAAGACCTGTTGGGGCAAGTGAAGTCAAAATCAAAATCACTGATGACAGTACTGCCTGATTGGAATGTGCCAGTGGAATGTTAAAAGCACATCCGAGCATGATTGTTGCCAGGGCCACGGGTTGGCTCCTGTGCTGGTGGCACATAAAGAGCAGGATTTGAGCATTGCCTTACTGACACATGTGCCGGTGGCACATTAAAGACAGCATTTGAGTGTGGTCATTGCCAGTGCTGTCAGACTGGCTCCCATGCAGGTAGCACGTAAAACACACCTTTTGAGCGTGGTTGTTGCCAGAACCGCCTGACCGGTCCTCTTGCCAGTGGCAAGTAAAGCACCCACTACACTCTCAGAGTGGTTTGGCATTAGGAAGGGCATCCAGCTGTGGAAACTTTGCCAGATCAGATTGGAGCCTGGTGCAGCCTTCTGGCTCACCAATTCTCAGTCAAACTGTCCAACCCATGCCAGCATGGAAAGCGGACGTTAAATGACAATGACAATGAATTGCTGCAAGGTATTTTGTTGATTGCTCTACCAATTCTGCCATGCCACAGCCTCAGACATATGTACAAGTAAATAAAACAAATTATTGGAAATATGCAGAAAATGGTTACTTACTTCTGAAGATGGTTCTTTAACAAAATTGTCCATAACCATAGCAATAATTAAATTTTTGATAAATATAATGAGTAGTGTAACAGGTAGCATATATAGTTCAAAGTTCCATACAACCATAACGTAAACCTGTGAATATATTATAAAGAAAAAAAAAAAGAAAGATTAAATATGGTTTTAGATTCCACATCCATATCAGATACATAAAATAATGTCAGTGAAAAAGAAGTAAGCATAATTTGAAATTTTAACACTTGTGATACCATCCTACACAAGACTGGCCCTGGTTTGCTGATACAAATGTCCTGTTATAAAATTATTTAAATTAACAACTTTCTCCTCTCAGTTTCTCTCTCTCTCTCTCGTTGTCATCATCATCATCATCATCATCATCTAGCATCCGTTTTCCATGCTGACATAGGTTAGGCAGTTTGATTGGTTTGTAAAAATGTATACGGTAACGTCCTTTAACATTATTGTATATAACATAATGCAAACGTGTAGCTTTTTTGTGCATTTTGTTTGCAGAAAATAAAGAAATAACAGAAATAACGTTTAATAAATGTTGCTTACTGCAAATTATGGATGATTCTTTTATGACTTCATTGCTTTCAGGCTTAGCTTAAGGTATTTTCATGCCCAACATCATAAAATGTGTCTGAATAAACATTGCCGGACAGCAAATAAAGACTCAGACATTGCTTAGAAAATAATTTTCATTTTTAACCTCGTATATAGTACACGCTAGGGATTTTGACCTTTAGATTTTGGGAAAAAGTGCAGATTATACTCGAGGATTTATGGTAGATTAAAACAGAAAATGATTGTTAAAATTCACCCATAAATGAAGGAGCTTATTAAAAAAATAATACTTACAATAAAGGCAGTGATACTCCGTGGTTTAGACTCGTAGTCAAAACAACTCTGAATAAATTTTCCCGTTTCAACAAAAGAAGATACAATCTGAGAGACTCGGTTGATATTTCTCTTCATTACCTACAAATGGGAAACAGAAACATAAAGCTAATTAATGACCACTAAACAGAACAAGAGCAAGAGTCAGAAAAGGGGTCAATATTGCTCCCTGGAGAGTCTATGTGCTTATCTAAGGAGTTGATAAACACACGAAATGAGTTTCAGTATTAAAGGAACTGAATTATAAGCAAGCTGTTTTCCAACTTGAATACAACTTGATTTAAAAAGTTTAACTGAAATATACAATATGGAAACTGAAAATGCCTTGTCACATTGTTGGTATATACCTAGTAAATATGCAATGCTAGCAGGCCAATTGGTGAGCCAATCTTTATATATAAAGCTGAAGTTGTCTGTGTGTGGCAAGTTTAGTAGCCTTCAACTAACACTATCTCCTCCGAGACCCTGTAGTGCAAGTTGACCAAAATTGAGTGTATGATAGAAGAAGGCTTGCTCTTCATTCCGTAGAAGATAAAATTCAAATTGGACCATGTTAACACCAAAAATTATTTACATCAAAAAGGTGCTTTTTTTCTATGAAAATTCCTATTTTTTACGATTTTTTGACTGCTATGTCATAATTTTTCAGTGTATTTCAACCAGAAAAACATTCACTTAAAGAGAATAACAAGCTACATAATGCAAAATTTTTAGTTTTCAAAAATTCCAATTCTAAAGGGTCGAAAAGAAAACAAACCCAAGCAACGCTGGGCTATACTGCTAGTTAAGGATAAGCACACACTTTCCATGAAACCATTGTAATAGAGACACTCAATACTAGAGTGCACTTATTGCCTAGAATGGTTTCATTTGTCTGACAATTTTGACTTTACTCTAATTCATACAAATTTCTGGCCAAATATCAACGCAGTAACTAGGTTCCATGAAGCATATATTTCACGTTAAATGTTCCGAATATATCAGTATAACATGACTAAAAATTTATTCATGGTTCTTTATCAGTTTCATTAAATATTTTCGTTAAATTTCATTAAATATTCCTTATTAAAAAGCAGTAATGACACAAAATAATGAAGGAAATGTTTTTAAATCAAAAATTTTTTTTATTAATTAATTACACACAACTATCATGCGATAACAGGACAAAGAAATGATAATACCAACACACACATAACAGATTTCTTTCAGCTTTTTTACTATGTACTCAACCATACACAAATCTTTTGTCCTTTAGCTGGCCTGGTGTTATAATAAAAAACATTTGCCCTAAGCATCACACAACAGAACTGAACCCCAAACCATGTCGTTGAGAAACTAACTTCTTAACCACACAGCCATACCTGCACATAGACGAAAGGTGATACCTGTAGCAAGCTTGCAACTCATATATTTTGAACCAACAGTCTAGTATTGTAATTATTCATTATGAGATGAAAATGTGTGTTCATACAATATTTCATGAAAGGCAACCCTTTTAGATTTAAAATTAAAGGATTATTTAGTAGACAGTAAATTGATTAGTCTAGAAAATTTACGCTGAAAATTATCCTCACAACTAAACTGATAGACAATTCTCTTCCATTGTTTTAAACTATGTCATTCATTCAACTATGCTATAAGGCATAAATCATCATCATCATTGTTTAACGTCTGCTTTCCATGATGGCATGGGTTGGATGATTTAACTGAGGTCTGGCAAACCAGATGGCTGCATCAGACTCCAATCTGATCTGGCAGAGTTTCTACAGCTGGATGCCCTTCCTAATGCCAACTACTCTGAGAGTGTAGTGGGTGCTTTTATGTGCCACAGGCACGAGGGCCAGTCAAGCAGTACTGGCAACGGCCATGCTCAAATGGTGCTTTTTATGTGCCACCTGCACAGGGGCCAGTCCAGCAGCACTGGCAATGACCTCGCTCAAATGTTTTTTCATGTGCCACCAGCACAAGTGCCAGTAAGGTGACGCAGGTAACGATCACGCCTGAATGGTGCTTTTTACGTACCACCGGCACGGAAGCCAGTTTGTTGCTCTGGCAATGATCATGCTCGGATGATACTCTTAGCACTCCACTAGCATGGATGCCAGTCATCAAATTTGATTTCGATTTCGATAAATAGATATACTAATCAGCCTCAGTAGACAAAGTTATAATAAACAAATTGTGATATGGTTTGAATAATGAACCAAAGCTAGCAAGCCAGAAGTTCCATAATTTTTGGTGAAATTTTTTCTTTAATCAAAACTTTATACATTCACCGTACATGCAGATAATAAAAATAAGAATTCAACATACTGAAATTTTGAATTTTTGTTCAGCTTGCATATATTTATCTTCTTTGGGATTCACAGTACGAATTGCTGCTTTTATCTGTAAATAAAATTAGATTAGTAACCTTAAATTTAATCCAAAATTTTTCTACACACAATATGTAACTGTTATCATCAACATTTTAACATCATCTAAAACAACATCTATAATACAATGTGTTGTCATTCTTATTAAATCGTTTAATGTATACTTATTATTATGATGATATTCCACGTCTATTTTCACAAAGGGTTCATCAAATAATACTTTTCAATTTGCTGCAGACACTAGCATTAAAATGAATTGAACTGAGATGGGGCAAGTTATAAAGAAATTTTTTATGAAAGTATTTACTGATATATCATCATCATCATCATCATCATCATTTAGCGTCCGTTTTCCATGCTAGCATGGGTTGGACGGTTCTACTGGGGTCTGTGAAGCCAGAAGGCTTCATCAGGCCCAGTCAGATCGGGCAGTGTTTCTACGGCTGGATGCCCTTCCTAACGCCAACCACTCCGAGAGTGTAGTGGGTGCTTTTTACGTGCCACCCGCACAGGTGCCAGACAGAGCTGGCAAACGGCCACGAACGGATGGTGCTTTTTATGTGCCACCGGCACGAGGGCGAGGCGAGGCTGGCAAATAAATTGTAAAATGTATACAAAATTATATTTTTTACTATTAACCTTATCATTTAAAAAAAAATATTTACATTTACACTACGTTTCAATTTGATCTCTAACCATCTTCAGGTGCCTTTTCCTGAATATATTCATAATACTTAGACTGGATTTGAATTACAAACCTTTATTTCTAGACTAAGAATATTGCTCTTGTCTACTAGGCCATTGATAGATGGAAAATATTTCAATAAAAAGCTTACATGGTTAAATATAATATCCATTTCTATTAATATTTTCCCTTTCTTCTTCCGTATTAATTTTTTATCTTTTAAGGCATACCATTTTCTCTCTCCTGGTTTGATCTGTAAAAATAACAGCAAAATTATATATATAAGACAAATAATAGATGAAATGTCATGAAAAGATAAGTGTTATAATGTTTATTTGTGATTAAAATAATTAAATATACAAAGCCTAACAATCATTGTCATAAATCTGCAAGAAGACTGACACAGTTTTATTTTAAATATTTTTATATTTATTTTTCTCTTCTAGAACTCTTGCTTCCATTCACCGGAACCAACTGAACAAAATTAACCAAGAGACACATGAAAAAAATTGGTAAAATATCCTCCAAAAAACATTTCAAATTATGGTAAGAATGGTGAGTATGTACAGTATGAAATATTCTTGCTTTGTATCATCTAACTAAAAGACAAAAAAAAAAAGAGAGATTTTTTTTTTTTTTGCTTTCTGAAAACTCAAAATGAAGAAATCAAGACTTCAATCGAAGATTTTTTACATCATTCAATGAAATTGTGGAAACTGGGATTATAAACAACTCAAAAATACTGCATTATGAATTTATAAAGGAAAGAACCTTTTTGTCAAAGTAATTCAACCAAATCATTAATTAATACTTACAAAAGGATTCAAGTAAATTTAGGAACAAAGTCAACATCCACAGTAGTATTTTGCATTTATCATCACAGAATATTATTTATGAAATACAACAGAACCATTCAAATGACTGAACTATAATGACTAGAATCAATTCAGATCAAATTCATTTTACTGTTTCCTAAGTATTATGAAAATATTTATTTTCAGTAATAGGTTTTCAAAGAAATTTTCTTTTTATTTATACGCCCTTTTCAGGACTAGCCAGGTTCATGGGCCCGGTTTCCCGGTTTCTATGGCGTATGTGTTACCCCCAGCTGGACGGGACGCTGGTCCATCGCAGCGTTACCCAAGAAACAGGAAGAAAGAGTGAGAGAAAGTTGGGGCGAAAGAATACAACAGGGGTCGCCACCACCCCCTGCCAGAGCCTTGTGGAGTTTTTGGTGTTTTCGTTCAATAAACACACACAATGCCTGGTCTGGGAATCGAAACCGCGATCCTCCGACTGTGGGTCTGCTGCCCTAACCACTGAGCCATTGCACCTTCCCTTTCAAAGAAATTGAATAGCCAAATTTTTATCTGTTCATTTTTAATTACAATACCTATGAAACTACTGGTACTTCTATATACTGTATTTGCCAGTGATATATGAAGCACTTTTTTTGTTTCTAAATGTATCAAAAAATTTCCTTGAATCTAATGAGGCCATATTATGGCTGGGAGACTGAGTGTCATTAAATAGGCATCTGGATGAGAATGAGTCACTAGGCTAGGCACAATAATTAGGCCAGTTTAAATGTGAAGGGCTAAAATATATCAATAAATGTTTGATGAAACATAATAAAATTGTTCTTTGCCACAAAATATCCTTTTGTGTTAGAGGTACATCTTATACACTAGCAGATATAGTAAATGGAAAATAAAAAGTGTATTCTAACCCATGAATGATCTAAGCTAAATGATAAACTTAATCACATAATTAATTAAAAGGGATGAAGAATGAGGAAGAACTAAGTTAATAATCAATAAAATTGATCTTACTTTTAATAGAGGAATGCCTACTTTTCCAAGAAATTCGACTTTTTTATCTCTGTCTTCATCAAAAACTGTTACTTCTAATACAGAATGTAAATCTTTAATGTTACTGAAATAAAAGAGAAAAGTTATGAATTTAGGATTTCTATAAAACAAGAATCCATTATCATTATATCATCAATATTTAAAAAAGTACATTCAAGGTTGAGAATATTGAAGATCAATAGGAATCAGTTGTTACTTACAATGTGAAGATCTTGTTCCATTGGGGATTGAGTGTTTTATATTCAGTTTGTGTTTGTAGTCGAGAATTTACTAATTCAACAACACAAAACGGATCACTTTTCCCACCAATATCAGCAGAGAGTAAACCTTGAGCTTTAAATACTAGATAAGTGAAAAGAAAAAAATGTATATATACATTATTATTCATAAATAAAGTACAGTTTAAGCCTTTCTTTGCTTGGTAGAAAATGAAATATATGTAAGATGCAAAAGCAACCAGGACATAACTTCAAATATTATGATTTAACATTTTTCTCCTTACTCATTTCTACGACCCTCATCACTCTTTTATTCTTTATTCACTTACTGGTTTCAGTCACTGACTATGATCATTCAGGGGCACCAACTTCTATGGTGTCTTTTAGCCAAGTCTACAAACCTTAGTATTTAGTTTGGTACCTATTTTATCAATCTCTATCAAATGATTAGTGAAGGCGCATGGCTCAGTGGTTAGAGCGTCAATCTTATGATCATGAGGTTGTGAGCTCGAATCCTGGACCAAGCTGCGTGTTGTGTTCTTGAACAAGACATTTTATTTCACATTGCTCCAGTTCACTCAGCTGTAGAAATGAGTTGTGATGTCACTGGTGCCAAGCTGTATCGGCCCCTTTGCCTTTCCCTTGGATAACATTGGTGGCATGGAGAAAGGAAGCCGGTATGTATGGGCAACTGCTGGTCTTCCACAAACAATCTTGCCCGGACTTGTGCCTGGGAGGGTAACTTTCTAGGTGCAATCCAATGGTCAGTGTTGTGACCGAAGTCGGGTCTCAGAATCAAATGATTAACTCTCTTCCTTTACTGTATTTGATGACATAAAAGACACATGGGCATATTGGATACCCAGCAGAGCATATTCAGGAAAAAAGGAAAACAGTTTTTAGTGCATCAAAGCATTTAATATTTAACCGTCTTGTTATATTTCTGTTGAAATACACTACCTTTCAGCTAATTTTGAAAATAAGGAAGAATTTAGTAAAATAACTTTGTCATTAATGTTAGTCTTAGGAACATAAATTAACAGGAAATTTTGAGGGGAGGTTTTAATTTAGACCACTTTAAAACAGGAAGTCTGTATCATAGAACCAGGGGTAGTCTTAGGCTTCACATATAGGACCCTGGGTGATTTCTTTTAAAAATGTGCATTTTATAAGGAATATGGCACATTCCTTTTAAGGATACCATAAAGCATTTAAACTGGTTCACACAGTTATGCACAAATACATACATGCATATCATCATTTATACATCCCTATCCCATACTTGCATGAGTCAGACAGATCCTTTCCAACACAGTATCTCATACTTAGTTGTATTTTTTTGCTATATTCGTACCTTTCCTTCATTGAACACTAAACTCTGCTTGCAAAGACCTGTTGAGGCAAGTGAAATTGAAATCAAATTCGATGACTAGCATCCGTGCTAGTGGGGTACTAAGAGTACCATACTAGTGTGATTGTTGCCAGAGCAACAAGCTGACCTTCGTGCCAGTGGCACATAAAAAACACCTTTCGAGCATGATTGTTACCTGCATCTCCTTACTGGCACTTGTGCTGGTGGCACATGAAAAAATATTCGAACGAGGTCGTTGCCAGTGCCGCTGGACTGGCTCCTGTGCGGGTGGCACATAAAAAGCACCATTTGAGCATGGCCATTGCCAGTACCGCCTGACTGGCCCTCGTGTTGGTGGCACGTAAAAGCACCCACTACACTCTCGGAGTGGTTGGCGTTAGGAAGGGCATCCAGCTGTAGAAACTCTGCCAGATCAGATTAGAGTCGGGCGCAGCCATCTGGTTTGCCACTCCTCAGTCAAACTGTCCAACCCATGCTAGCATGGAAATCGGACGTTAAACAATGATGATGATGATGATGATGATGATCCTTTGTGAGGTCCACCACAAAGAGCATCTGGAGATCAGCTTTCACCACTTTCTGCCCATATCTTCTTTGGCCTTCCTTTTCCACAATTTTCTTCCACTTGGATATTCTGGCACTTCTTTTTTACCCATCATCACATGTCCATACCAATACTGTCATCTCTCTTACACACTGCATCTGATTCCTCTTATATTCAGTTTATCTTACAGCTTATCTCTACCATGTCATTCATTCACACTAACATTACTCATCCAGCAGAGCATTCTTATTTCATTTCTCTTCAGTCTTCACACATCCTCTGTATTCTTTACTTTTTGACCATGTCACAGCACTGCACTTTCTATGCTAGCAACATACAATCTACTCTTTGCTTGAGAGAAAAAAAAAATCCCCTAGATACTAGCAGAGGAAATAGTTCCCTGAACTTTTCCAACCCTGTTTTTATTCTGGCAACTATTTATTTAGAGCATCCTTTCACAGATAATTACATTGCCTCGGTAACGGAAGCTGTCAACTACTTCTACGAAGTTTTAAAAAACATTGAAAAGAAGTACATCTGTCGCATACAAAGTTTTTATCCACTGTCAGCCTGCCTTTGATCTCAGTACACAAGTGCCAGATGCACTAACACACACATACCAGGCTTCTGTGCAGTTCCTGCCAACCAAATTTCATGTACGAGGCATTAATCAACCCAAAGCTATGGTAGGCATTTGTCCAAAGTGCCACGTAGTGGAATTGAAACTGAAACCACATGGTTGCAAAGAGAACTTCTTACCACACAGCATGCCTGCACCCACCTGCACATATATTTATGCACAATGGGTCCTCTTATTATCTAACAGTGATAAGTGTGTGGGATTGGGTTCAATCCCACTGTGTGGTACTTTGGGCCAAGCAAAGCTTTGTGAGTGGATTTGGGAGAGTGAAATTGAAAGAAGCCTGTTGTGTAAGAGAGTGTGTGTGTGTGTGTGCATATGCACCCAAATTTCCTTATTTTGACAATATATGATAGTTGTAAATGGGTATCACTGTCATAGAAGCAGTGCCCTTTGCTTCAAATTTTCCATGAGGAAACATTATTTCACTTGAAAAGTTTGTCTGGTTCCACAAATTCCATCTGACATATGTAAGCATGGAAAAGTGAATGTCAAAATAATAATAATAATGATAATAATGATAATGACAATGATAATAATAATAATAATAATAATAGCAGTAATAATGACAATGATGAGAAAGGACAATTTAAAAAAACAATCAAAAACAACTTGCCTTTCACTTGGAGCCATCCAACATCTTTTAAATTACTCAGAGATTTCAGCAAGCCCTAGTAAATACAAATCAGTAAAAATAATTATATAACTTTCCTAGTTTTCCTCAAACAAGTCAAAATAAATATAAAATAAAGAAAGGCTGTAATTAAAATCTAAGAATTCAAACAATTTTATTTAATCCTTAAACCATTTTGTATTGATGCATCATCCCAGTTACTTCAATTAAATTGCTGAGATCAATGTTGGCAGCTTTATTTTCTCTCAGACAAAATGAAAAATAGGGGTCTGGATAGCTACACCAATTCTTCATCAAAAAAATAAACTAACACAATTAATAAATTTTTAATTTAATCCCTCCCTCTCTCTCTCTGGTGTGTGCATGTATATGTGAGTGAGTGTACGCTGTTTTTGAACATACACACACATATCAATCATGAGGATGTACGCATACGTCTACCTGCTAGAAATGAGAGCTAAAATCCTTATTTAAACCACCAAATATTTGATGGTTCAAATGAGGGTTTTAGCTCTCATTTCTAGCAGGTAGACATATGTCCTTATGATCGATATAATTTTAATTCTATAGCTGTAGAATGCTATTATAGGCCTGCAACCACCTATATTAATGTTGCTGTTATTTTACTCCTGATATATATATATATATATACAGACACACACACACACACACACATATATATATATATATATATATATATATATATATATATATATTATATATATATGAGAAGAGTTTAGGTCACCGGTAACCTTTATATTTTGTCTCTGATGATGGAATACCCTCTATAGGCAATTGTGGATCAACACATTGATCCATTACCTGGGATATCCCAGAAACAGCTGTAAGACACTATTATTTTTATTTTCTATTTTTGCTTACTTCACCATTAAAATAATTCAAATGAACTGATAGGCTTGTCCAGCCTTGATACTATTTTCATTTTCTTTAAATTATGTATATATATACACACACATATATATATATATATATATGAACTTCTCCCAGATCTCTCACTCTTCTGCTATCTGATGAGAGGGACACATCCTACACACCCAAGAAACTTTAATTCATATGGAAATAAGTCTCACTGTTATTAAAAATATATGTAAATCTTACCATTTGTGTTGAGTGGCGCTTTCTTTCATTTGTCCACTGTCTCATATGTATGTATGTATGTATGTATGTATGTATGTATGTATGTATGTATGTATTTGTGTGTGTATGTACCCCTATTTCACTATGACCATAAAATCTGCCATACCTACATAAAAGAATATGTCTCAGAAGATGCTAGTAAGATAACGATATAAAACTGAGGTGATAACCAGAAAGAGGAGGGGCAGGGGTGGCTTAAAGGTTGTAATGCACTAATACCTGGACATCCTTGTCACTTATTTGCTCTGTGTGTGTGTGTGTGTGTGTGTGTGGTGTGTGTGTGTGTGTGTGTGGTGTGTGTGTGTGTGTGTGGTGTGTGTGTGTGTGTGTGTGTGTGTGTGTGGTGTGTGTGTGTGTGTGTGTGTGTAATAATTTCTTAACTAACCAGAAGATGGATTTGGTATTAATCTTCATTTTGTACAACGGTTGTTTCGACCCATCCTGCTATTGTCCTTTGTGGGTGGGATGAAATGACCATTGTACAAAATAAGGATTAATGCGAAATCCATCTTCCAGTTACTTAAGAAATTATTATTATTATTTCAACCAACCCTGTGGCATTCCTGAAGTAGATCCAACAGAAATATACTCCGACTGTGGATGACATCAGGGAGCTCAAACTGTACCAGAGTTCTAGTCAACACTTCAACACACTAACTGACATATACTCATTAGTCCATTGATTGATTGATTTTAATGAGCAGTGATAAACAGCAGTCATTTCAATTTGCTGAATATATCAAACACTTAATAAATACAGCAGAATGAAACTGTATTATGAGTGATAATAGTATATAAATAAATACTTATTCTCAGTGTTTTATTACACCTTGAGTCTTTTATTTGATAACAGCCACTAGTGTTATTTGTAGTGCTTTAAAAATATACTTGCATGTGTTAATTCATGTGAAATAAAGAGGAATAATATACCCAGACCATGGTTTTATTCAGTTGGTCAGCAATAGGTCAGTTTGTTTGAAAGTAAAATGATTATAGTAGAAATGATTGTTATTTGTGATACGTTAGTGGTGGTGAATCTTTGAAATTCTCAAGGAAGACTTTGAGCATGTGTTAGAAATCAAAATTAGTTTCTCCTTTTAATCTAGATTTTTTGAAGATTCTCTGTGAGGCAGAAGCTATATAATTTCATTCTTAAATGCCAGTAACTTATCTAACACTGCTCACAAGATGCTGGTGATCTCTCTCTATTTTGTTTTTTTTTTGTCTCTCAACTTCCAAATATGCTTTGAAAGTGTTGTGATGTTTTCCATGTAATAATAACAGGATGAGCTGTTGTGCTGATGCATATGTTATTTCAAGAAGTGATTGTTAGGCCTTAGTTAGAGTGGTGATATATTGCTGGTGGCAATATCAGCCCAGTGTACATTGGTCATCTCAAAAAATTTACATTTTAAGGAACAAATGTTTTTGCAACTGTAAATGAATTCCCTTAAATATATGTTCAATTGCATGCAGTATTTTTGCATTATGGCTCTTTATAGCATTAGACATGTTTTTAATACATCTGTTCCTTGCCTTCAAGCTATACAACAAATGTTTTCAAACTAGTTTTTAAAATCATGTTGTATGGTGAATCAAACTATAGAGCAAATTTTTTGTTCCTAAAGTAGCTGCTAGATGATGTGCATTAATTAGTGTTTCTTGATATTTACAATTAAGCAGCTCACAGGAATGCCCTGGAAAATGCTTGAAAATATTTGGTTGGTAGAAATACAAAGAAGCAGTACAACACAGGGAAATGAGATGCTCTGAGGTATAACTCATCATACAACAATCAGTGTCAACTCTATAACTGGGAATGGGTGTCCCTATTGCCACCCAGTAATGTTGGGCATAAAAAAGGCAATGGCTCACTTCAAATGTTGGCCATAAAAAAGAAAAATCATCACAACTCACATAATTTTGTACAATTTCTTCCCTTTCTCTTGGGTTTGGAGTGTAATTTGCTAAGTCAGATATAGTTTCGCTGCCTGATGTTCCACTGATTGTTAAAAGAATTTTAACCATGCCTGCTCCATCCTCAAGCTGTTGTTCAATTACATGTGTTTCTTCATTCTTGATGTTAGACAGATCTATGGTAGCCCTAAAGAAAATTGAAAACAGTAATAATAATAAAAAAAAAAACAACACAGAGCCAACACAAAAAAGTGCCCCATTTAAACTAAGACTTATCTAGAAATATAATCTTTTAGATTTTGAGATACTAGTAAACTTCAGTTTACTTGAAGGAATTTCATATATTCCATAGAAATTTCCTTCAAATAAATTCTGACAGCTTTGTACACATTTACCTATACTAGTTATGGACTAAAAGGTTTCTGTGAAATGAAAGATTTGTATGCTGTTGCAGAAAGTGCTTTGAAAACAGGACATGCATGTTACTATTAACCAAGTTGCTTTAAAACAAGAACAGTTTCAATAATGTAATAAGGACAGAAAGTATTGGGTTTCAGCATTGACGTTTTATTAAAAATAATGAGTCCAATCAAATTTTGTTGGGATTGGTATTTCTAATCACAGCTAGACTGACAAAGAGAAAGCAAGAGAGAAAGTGAAACTGAAAAGTTTGGTGAAAATAGGAGCTATTACAAGAATGTTGGGACGAGTAACCAGTAAAATTCGAAGTGGTAGGTTTTATGTTGCATAATCACTATTGCAGACACTTAATATAATTTCCATCAGGTTTCTGTAAACAATAAATTATACATAAATTTTTTTACATCTGGAGTTTATATGCTGTCAGCATGTAAAAACAAGTTAAGTTAGTGTTAATAGATTTAATATAGAAAACATTAAATATCTAATTAGACACAGTTATTCAGTGAAGAAAGACAACACTTAGCTCAGTGATTAATATTATTTTAACCTGATTTCAGCAAGTAAAGAAGACAATGAGGACATGTTTTGTTCTCATTGGAGTTCCTCAGTAAATTGCTGCCCTACCTGAAGAAGCGATAAGAGAAGAGGTACGAGATGAAGTCTACGCTTTGCTGAGAAGGTCTCATAAAACTGAAACACATCTAGAGTTGTTTCCCATACTTGTAGAAATAACTAGAATAACACTGTCTAACACAGTCTTTGTCTTTGGGTAGTAACTGTTAATTCCTATTTGCTTACCCATTAAAAGTATGAAAATTGGTTAATATTTCCTTCAAATATTGTTTTAGTTACATTTATTCAAACCCCAAAGAATCCCTCTTAATACATGGCTATGATGCTTCCCTACTATTCTCGCTCATCATCAGAGATGCACATATTGTCAACTACTAAGGAATACGCTCAAGTGGTTAATGACAAACAACAGACAGGCAAATCTGTGGTATTGAACAGAATGTTTGCCATAACAATATTTCTGCTTCAGCAATTCAGCACTGAATCTGTCTGAAATGTAATGGAAAATAGGTCAGTTTCAAAACATTGTTGTGCAGGTCACAAAAGCAAAGTTTGCAGGGAATAGTTATCATTTCCTTTGATTTCTAGATAAGAGCAAAGGGGAAATAACACTTACTGACCAAACACAAAAAAAAAATTTTAATTTTGTTACGCAGTGTAATATGAATCATTGAGTTAATATTGACTTTTCTTTATAATTATTTCTAATTAGGTATTTAATTCTCACTAGATTAGATATGCTAACACTAGCTTAATTATGATAAATTGAATGTGTATTATTAACTTGTATGAAAGGCCAATTACAGAGTGGTTGGGCACTAATGACATCAATCGGTTGATGTATATATACAGAGTTTAGCAACCAGCTTCGAAGTCACTATTTTGCATAAAGCTGCAACAAAGCGTCTGCAGCAGTTTGAGATAAAAATGCATAGAATGGCTGTCATATGATACAATCTCTCATGAAATGGTCAGGTATGCAGGTCTCTTCAACAGGAACAGATATCTCCTTCGTCAATGACCTTGGGAAAGACAAAACTTTGTTTTTCCTCTGCTTCTCGAATAAAATCAACAAATAAATTTGGGAAATGTTCCAAGGTTCTCTTTTATTTTTTAATGAGCAAAATAGCTAAATAGAAAAGGTATCATATTTCTACTGTGTGGGAAGTAAAATATGAAGAACACCAGAGATTTATTGTAGACTTTATCGAGGTTTAAGTGATACAGAAGAGATAGAATGGTAAGATTAATGAATTCTAAATCAGAGAGAAAGATGAAGTGAGTGAAAGTGACTGAAACACTGTTAATGTGCCTGGCAACAACAATTCTAATTGAACAGTCATCTTAGATTACAGGCAAAGCTACACACTTATCTGATTGTATTGTAAACAATCTTTAGATATCTGGTCTACGCAAGGGAAACTATCTCAATGTACTTTGTCAAGTGACAATAAGAGAGAGAAGATGGGGGGGGGGTGATTGGATTTATATATCATATAAATAGGTTACTGGTCAGGGATGATCAGAATGGAAGAAAACATTAAACAAATAATCCTGGAACAAAGAAATTAGAAACTGGTTTTTAAGTAAGAAGAAATAGACAGAAGAATGAGATAACAGATAAAGGTAAATTGTAAGAGATGTAGCAGATTATGTTTGTTGTGAAAATATTAGGGAAAATAGTAATAAAAACAATGATAATGATAAGAAAATAATGAAAAAAAAAAGAGATACAATGGCTTTGTACGTTACTTCAATCATTATAAAAACATAGTCAAGATCATCTAACATTTAGTCAAGATAGTCTAACATTTACATCAAAGGTGGCAAGCTGGTAGAATCGTTAGCACACCAGGCAAAATGCTTAGCAGTATTTCATCCATCTTTATGTTCTGAGTTCAAATTCTGCCAGGGTCAACTTTGCCTTTCATCCTTTCGGGGTTGATATAATTGATTTACCCCTTCCCTGAAATTGCTGGCCTTGTGCAAAACATTTGAAACCAATATCTATATCAAACATGGGAAACATTTTTTTTTTGAGAAGCAGGCAACATGAGACATGGTTCATCGTCAGGTGGGTTGCATCACTAAAAAAATTGACAGTATTTTTTGTTAGGTGTAACTATTCAGAAAACCCCACAAGCAGCAGGGTACCCTGACTGACCAATATACTTAGATTTGGTAGAGAGTGAGTCCTTATTTTATTGACCTTGAAAGGAAGAAAGGCACTGGTGATTCAATGATTTGAACTCAAAATATAACCAAATATAAAATGCTTTGACTAAGACTCAACTTCTGCACAGCGACTTCTGATTCTCAAAATTTGAACTCAAAATATAACTGAGACTCTACTGATTCTCCTATGCAACTTCCGCACGGTTTGCAGCAACCAAATTCCATTATCCAGGTTTTCAACAACCCAGAGATATAAGAGTCTACTCAGAGAGATTGACTTTAGTATCACATGACTGAAAAACAAAATTTCTTAACCACATGGTCATGCTTTTGCCAGTTTATATCTTCTCATGTCTCATTTAGTCTTTAGTCTACCCTATTATTCTGAGCATCCTAATTATTATAGCACTTGTATTTTTTCATTAATCAACATGCATTATGATTAAGTTGTATGAGGTGGTATCAAAAAGTTCTCAGACAAGTTCTCTAGTACACCAACAGAGTTCTGGGTGCAGAGAGAGCTGGTGGTAGTGATCTTTATGAGGCAGTGTTCCAAGTGACATCAGTGTGTTTACTTCACAAGTTGTGAAATTTGTGATCAAGTTTTGCATTAAACTTGGTAAGTCTGCTATAGAGACATTAAGCATGTTTTGGCAAGCTTACAGTGACAAAGCAATAGGTTGTACACAATGTTTCGACTGCCATGGGTGCTTCAAAAGCAGAAGAACATCGCTGGAAAAATTACTATGAGCATCATCCTCAGAAATGTGGTATTGTAAATCGAGAATTTGTACTCCAGGGCCAGACTGTCAATCGAGAGTTCTATTGTGATGTTCGATGTTCTGAAGCATTTAAGGAAGGACATTTAGCAAAAGCAACTGGATCCATGGAGCATGAAGAATTGGATCCTTCACGACAAAAATGCACCAAAAGCAACACCTGTCTTATTCGCCAGATTTAGCACCTGAAGGCTTCTACCTCTTTTCCAAGGTAAAAATGCAGCTTAAAAATTGCCATTTTAACACTGTTGTTGAGACCTAGAGTGTACTATTACAGAAAAAAAACTTCCAGGCTGGATCCCAAGAGTAGTAGGAAAGCTGGGACTGGTGTAGTGCTGTGAAAGGTGACTATTTTGAAGGAGATGATGTTAAAACTTACGTAAATAAGTTACTTTTTTTATTAAACATAACTAGTTCAGAAACATTTTGATACCATCTTGTAAAAGATCAAAATCTTAATAAAGACAGAAAAAAATATCTTTATACCTTCCCATGAAATCATCTTTTCCAGCAACATCATGGTCATACACTGTTAATTCAAGACACTTTGTTTGGTCATCATACATTCTCAAATCGAATTGTTCTAACCAGCGAGGATTTAATGTGTTTGGTTTAAACTGAAAGAAAATTAGATAAGTGAAACAAATACTTCAAGGAATTTAGACTATATATATATATATATATATATATATATATATGATAATTTTATTGGGGTATATAAGCCTGGTGTTTACGATATTAAGCACATCTATAAGACAAAACTGTAAACTGATTGCATTGAACTATGATGAAACAATAGTAAATTGTAAAACAATTTACTCACTACATTCTTTATTTGTCACTATAGTGACAGGAGTGGCTGTGTGGTAAGTAGCTTGCTTACCAACCACTGTGTGGCACCTTGGGCAAGTGTCTTCTACTATAGCCTCGGGCCGACCAAAGCCTTGTGAGTGGATTTGGTAGACGGAAACTGAAAGAAGCCTGCTGTATATATGTGTGTGTATGTGTCTGTGTTCGCCCCCCCCTCCCCCAACATTGCTTGACATCTGATGCTGGTGTGTTTACGTCCCCATAACTTAGTGGTTCGGCAAAAGAGACTGATAGAATAAGTACTAGGCTTACAAAGAATAAGTCCTGGGGTTGATTTGCTCAACTAAAGGCGGTGCTCCAGCATGGCCGCAGTCAAATGACTGAAACAAGTAATAGAATAAAAGAATATATATATATGCACACACACATATTTCACGTGAGCTACCAGACTATCCAGTGCTGTTACACTTCGCTGGTCACAGTGTGCTTTGCTTTGTTTTAACCTTCAAATGATGTTATCCCATTGACTCGGTAAACAGACCAACATTCACCCCCAACTCCTGATTGAAAGTGAGAGTGAGGCAACATGAAATGAAGTGTTTTGCTCAAGAACACAACAACACATTGCCTGGTCTGGGAATCGAACCCATGAACTAGCAATCACATATATTGGATATGAATTAGAAATTTATGATTTTTATTGACTTGGAAATAAATACAAAATGAATTAAATATGATTTTAGTTGAATTTTTATTATTATTTCTATGATGTCACTGAATACAGAATATATTTTTTGTCACCCATTATTAAAGTAAAACAAATGGACCAATCAAAATGGTGCTTGCAAAAGAAATGAAGGAGGAGTCTTGGTTATTGCTTAAATATCATTAATAGGGAGTTTGCTAAATTGTGACAGTGACCACCATGTTTTCTCTTATAAAACCAGTCACCAGATGAATGTAATAAATCAAGTGTACATCTTGTTCATCTAAATTGATACACACAAACATAATTAAGGATGCAACCTAACACTAAAAGAATAAAATCTTGGACAGAGAAGAATTTTTCCATAAACATTTGAATTTGTGAACATAAAAAATGTATTTTAACCCTTTTGTTACTGTATTTATTTTGAGATGTTCTGTGTTTCTTTCAATTACTTTAAATATAACAAAGAATTTAGTAAAATAACTTAGTTATCATTAAGCTAGTATTAGGAATATAAACTGCGACTAAGGTTTGGTGGTATATTTTGATGCAAAACTTATGAAAACAAGACATTTGTACTACAGAGCCAGAGCTGGTTTTGGCCGGGTTGGTAACAAAAGGGTTAAGTGATAAGATACTTACTTTGCTCTTATATTTTTCATTTCCTAAACGAAATTTGACGTAGGGGTCACTGAAGCCATTGTCATCCATTGGCAACAGATTTTTTCCTTCAACCAACACAACAGTCACTACACTGCTCCAAATTTGCATCTTCATCTTACGAGCAGTTTCTGTTAGTTTAGTGCTTCTTCGATAGAACTACAAGAACAACGACAAAATAAAAAAAAACAGGTTAAATAATTCCGGGATAATATAAAAGAAGGTCAGTTTGGGAACCTAATTGCCTTTATCATCTGTGTTGTGTTTTCATTAGTTAACAACTTGAATGTTAAATGATGGTAATGGTGAATCACTCTATCAACCCTTTTTTTCTCATATTGCATGAAAGTACTTATTGATAGAGGAAAGCAAAACAGATAGGAGTGAGACAGACAATTTTACGAGTGCATTCACTAACAAACCTTTTAAAAACCTAAGTAGTTGACTTGATGCATATATTTGACAGTTTATTTTCCATGTCCTCAAATGATTAATAAGTGACACTACAAAGTGTGACTCACTACAAAACAAATATATATATTTCTCCTCTTTTGAGTGATGGTGATTGGAGATAGATAGTGATGAACATGCAGATGAACTTTAGCAGAGTCTCAAGTACCACAAGTAAATTCTCACAGTTGTCACAAAATATTATATATCCTGTCTGACTAAGATTCTTTTAATGAAGTGTAATTAAAATGTCATTAAATGATACATTTTGAATTACAGACCTTTAAACCTTTTATTACCATATTTTCGTTGGCATAGCGGCCTTTGTTTCAATTTTATTTTGAAAATAATTAAGAATTTGGTGAAATGATTTAGATAGTATTAAGAGAGTGTTTGGAACATAAATTAGCATGGAATTTTGATAGAAGACCACTTTAAAATAGTATGTTTGTAACCTAGAACCACTGGAAGTCTTAGACAGCTGATGTCAAAAGGGTTAACTGGACAATGCTGATTTTTCTGAAACCTTTAAAAGATTTGTAGGTTTGCCCTTGTATCAGGTATTATGGATTTGGCAAGTTTTGATTCACAGTTAAAACTGTTTCATTTCTTTTTTAGTAGTGTAAGAAAGACTCTGAATATTACAAATTTTCAATGACTTTCAAGTATGTATGTAGAGAATACACTAGAAGGGCCTGCTGGTAACATATTTCATCAAGCACTTTATTTACTTTCTTCTGTTTGAAAAGGAGATTCTTACCTGAAATATTATAGAACCATTAAACAGCCTATGTAAAATAAGAACATCTTTTCTCTTTGTTTTCATTTATTGACATAATCTCACATATTTTACTGAACTCTTCACCTGCATTGCTCAAAAAACTTTTCCAGCATTTATATCATTTACACTTATTGCAATACTCCGATCTATTAACACTACTCTTATGTACTGTAAATCCTCGAGTATAGTCTGCCCTTGAGTATAATATGCAGGTGATTTTTAGGGGGCTGTACCTCTGAAAAACCTAAACTTTGTGTATAATATATGCACCCCTTCTCTAACTTAAGTCAAGGAGGTCTATATAACATCCTTGGCTTGTAAAAATGTATACGGTAACATCCTTTATTATTATTGTATATATAACATAATGCAAACGTGTAGCTTTTTTGTGCATTTTGTTTGCAGAAAATAAAGAAATAACAGTAATAACGTTTAATAAATGTTGCTTCCTGCAAGTTATGGATGATTCTTTTATGACTTCATTGCTTTCTGGCTTAGCTTAGGGTATTTTTGCACCCGACATCACAAAATGCGTCTGAATAAACATTTCCAGACAACAAATAGAGACTCGGACATTGCTTAGAAAATAATTTTCATTTTTAACCACGTATATAGTACGCACTAGGGATTTTGATCTTTAAATTTTGGGAAAAAAATGTGGATTATACTTGAGGATTTACGGTATTTAAGTTCTTTGGCTGAGTTAAAAAGAATTCATTATTTTCAATATTAACTTAACCAATACCAGAATAATACATTTATTTACATGATTGTTTACATAAGTGTTTATAAACCTTGACTGATAACTGGGTCGTTGCTGAAGTCTTTATCATTATAAAGTTTGTTAAATAAAAGTTAACCTGGCAGAGAAAACACCTCCCCTAAGTTGTTGGCATGACTAAATCTCATATACATTGAGCCAGTGAAGAAAAATAGTTCAGCTGAGAATAAAATCTGTGTTTATAAACCAATTTACATTGCATATGTTGCACATTATTTAAAAAAGGTTAAACATAAAAGAAAAAAATACTGAAATTTTGCCAAAACATTAACATGTAAAATTATTAAGTTTTCCTTGTATATTTAAAGAAATAAATATTTAAATGTGTAAGAAACAAGGAAAATTAGTTTTAGAGTAAGTGAATGAATGGCCAAAGATATTAATCTGAAAAAAAAAAAAAAAGTTATGTTAATAAATTCTAACAATAAAGCAAAGATTTATAAACTGTTTTGCTAAGCCAAGGTTCCTTTCTACCTTTGCCAGTCTGTATTCAGATGTGATTAGATCTTTGGCAGAAACCACAGATCTAATCAGTTAAAAATGATCATGAAGGAAGTTGGATAAAGATTGGTTTGACAAGTAGCCAAGTTCAAGTCAAAGGAGTTCTGAATAAGAGCTTCTTTTTGAAAATTTTCACCATAATGAGAGAAATAAGAAAACTAGATAAAATAAAATGAATAAACTTTCAAGGGGTTTCTCTTGAATAATTTAGAAGAACATAATAATAATGATGATGATGATGATGATGATAATAATGCCCTGATGCAGTATCAGGCAATGGCTCTCGTGGCTTCTGAGCTTAACTGATTGGAAGTGTTATCATGTTCATCGTTTTGTCTTGGTATAAAAGATGGCCTACAGCAAATATTCTGCTCAATACCACAGATTTGCTTGTCAGTTGTTTGACCGTAACCAGTTGGGTGGCTGACGATATGTGCATCTCTGATCACGAGCAGAAGTAGTGGGGGAGCATCATAGCTATGTGTTGAGAGGAATTCTTTGGATTTGAATAAGTCACCTTTGGAAACATGGGTGGTTCTTTCAACATCCTTAAACAACCCTTATTCAGGGACCTTTTGAGCTGGATGGGCTACTCAACCTGAAGCAAATTCTAACTGGGCCCCACATGCAAAGTCATGTGCTGTTTATCTTGATATGAGATCACCATGTTGCACACGTCATTGTGATGCATGCACCTAGTGTAGCCTTATCAGACGGGTAGTCATAATGGGTATACTAAGCTTTGTATATTTTACCCCAGTGTCACTTTGATGGCATGCACTGCTCTCTCACTCAATAATATTTATAATAATAATGTTTTTCTTCTTTTCTTTCTTTTTCACATAACTTAAATTTGTAAATGAACAATCTGCCGTGCATATTTCAATGGCCGATCAATGTACAGAGTGAGTTACTTTACCCTAGGTGCTGGAAAGACACTCGGTAAAAAATGTAAACAAAATTGAAAGAAGAAAATAAAAAATTGTTTCTAGTACTGGTACAAGGTCAGCAACATGTTTTGCATAGTGGGTGGGGTTAGTTGACTAGTATATTTTTTTATTAACTCCAGATGGATGAAAAGCAATGTTAACCATAGCAGGATTTAAACTCAGATGTAAAAACCCAGAACAAATACTACTCAGCAGTTTTCTGACATTCTAATAATTTAGTGGATATTTGTGTGTGTGTGTGTGTGTATCATCATCATGAACATGGTTTAACATCTGCCTTCCATACTGGCATGATATATATATGTATACACACACACACACACATATATATATATAAGGAGAAATCAAAAATTATCTGCACTTTCGTCATAACATACCTTTATTATTGTCTTACTGCCTTCCATGCATGCATACTCATTGTTGGTACTATTGTGGTCACATGATCGAAGTTCGATCACATGACCACAATAGTACCAACTATAAGGACACATGTGTGGATGGCAGTGTGACTATAATAAAGAGATGTTATGGCGAAAGTGTGGATAATTTTTGACTTCCCCACATATATATACACACACACATACATACATACAACATATGTACACATATGCAAGTACATGCATACCTATTGGTAGATTTCATATTCATAATATATATATGTGTGTGTGTGTGTGTGCATGCATGTGTACATCTGTGTGTGTGTGTTTGCGTCTCCCTGTCTCAACATCGCACAATAATTATTAACAAACATCACTGTCAGACAAACAGTGTCTCTCGTTTCCAGTCTTCCATGGAGAAAACATGTCCAGCTATGCTTGGAAACAAATATGGGTTGGTGATAGGAAAAGCATCCACTCATAGAAAATCTGTCTCAACAAAATTCTCTCCAATCTACGCAAGCACAGTAAAGTGTATATTAATTGTTTAACATTCAGATTACTCTGTCAAATATAATGCTTATTTATTCATATTGTATTGAATTAATTTTGTATTATGTTGTAACTTCAAGATTTCAAGTATGCAATTGTAAGGTAGGTTTCAGAGGTCAGAACTAATCAGCTTGAACATAAAACAAATAAAAGATTTGGGTCGGATACAACCAGTTTAAATGCTAAAGGATTAAATTGATGATGATACCGGGTGATGATATATTGGGTGAAAGTGTAATAATACGGAATAGGTTGTTAGGAGTTGTCCAAACAGAGGACTAATAAATTGTTGGGTATCTGGGATCTCTTGTCCATTACTATAAATGATGATGATAACAATATTTTAATATGTAGAGGCAGCCGTTGCTAGCACCGCCTCGACTGGCTTCTGTGCTGGTAGCACATAATAAGCACCATCCGAACGTGGCCGATGCCAGCGCTGCCCCGACTGGCTTCTGTGCCGGTGGCACATAAAAAGCACCATCTGAACATGGCCGTTGCCAGCGTTGCCTTGGCTGGCTTCCGCGCTGGTGGCACGTTAAAAGCTCCAACCAATCGTGGTCGATGCCGGGCCCCCCTAACACCTGTGCAGGTGGCACGTAAAAAGTACCCACTACACTCGCGGAGTGGTTGGCGTTAGGAAGAGCATCCAGCTGTAGATCAGACTGGAGCCTGGTGCAGCCCCTGGCTTCCCAGACCCCAGTTGGACCGTCCAGCCCGTGCTAGAGTGGAAAACGGACGTTAAACGATGATGATGATGATGAAGGCAATTAGTAGATAAAGGTGTGGATCATTAATATCCATGGGAGAAAATGCTTGCTATGTTAGAGATTGTGAATCTTCATTAACTAATGACAAGTAGTTTTATTAAATTTTAACACATAATATATAACCACCAATATAAACATTGAGAGGAAGATTTTAGATGGTCAATGAGCCTGTTAGAAATAGCAGCTAAATAGCTTTCAAATCACAGCCAACTGTCTTTATTTTAATTAATGTCCCTGTATTGTGATAAAAACCTCCAATGAATTTCAGCCCCTGACACACCTTCCAACCAGAGAAATCAGATCCCTGCACATTAATTAACTGGTGGGCAGTCATGACTATATTAATTAACTGGTAGACAGTCATGATTGAAATGTCTTTGATTAAAGGTTTGCTCAATCAAGACTGATACAGGAAAAAAATAACAACAACCCTTTAGTAATTAAACAAAAGATGAATATATTTCTGATGTATTTTTAAGAGAATCAATTACGAAATCTAATTATGCATATATGAAGATCTGTTTTAATGAGGTCCTACCCTTAAGTAGATTACTTCTTTAATTATTCTCATCCTAAATGTGAAATGTGTGTGTGTTTGAAATGAAATGCATGTACAATAGCATATGTCCATGTATATGTATCTTGATATGTCTTGTGAGAACAATTGATATTATATGCCATTATGTATTTTCACAAAGTGCAAGCATCCTCTTCAAATGGAAGAGAAAAAATCCAAAGAATTTTAGAAACAGAGAGTTAAGTGGAAACACTGAAGGACAATGACTACTTCAGTACAACATATTGATATCAATCCCTCTCTCTCTTCCTCTCACATACCCACACACATGCATATGCATGTACGTGGCCTAGTGGTTAGGATGTTTCACTCACAATCACCAGATCATGGGACTGATTCCCAGACTGATTTTCCATTACTCTGTGGGTGAGAAAGTGGCAAAATCAATGGTATGTTGACAGAAATGCTTACAGTACATCTTATGGTCACTCTTTTACTCCTTTACACACTTCAGTCATTTGACTGTGGTACCGCCTTTAGTTGAAGAAAGCGACACTAAGGACTTATTCTTTGTAAGACTAGTACTTATTCTATCGGTCTCTTTCACTGAACTGCTAAGTTTCAGAGACATAAATGCACCAACATCGGATGTCAAGTGATAGTTGGGGGACAAACACAGACACACACACACACATATATATATATATATAAAATTCAAATTATGATGAACGTAAACAAACAAATGAAGTTTGCTTTAGAAGTGTTGAGATGTCTAGGAAAGTTCAGCCGCCGACACTTTTTCCTGCAAAATAGGGGTAGCTTATCCTGTTCAGGCTATATATATATATATATATATATATATATACACACACACATGATGGACTTCTTTCAGTTTCCATCTACCAAATTCACTCACAAGACCAACACACGTAGATATATACACAACGGTCTTCTTTCAGTTTCTGTCTTCAGATCCACTCACAAGGCTATAGTAGAAGACACTTGCCCAAAGTGCCACACAGTGGGACTGAACCCAGAACCATGTGGCTGGTAAGCAAGCTTCTTACCACACAGCCACGCCTGCACCTATCTACATTCTGAATTCAAATCCCACTGGTCTGGAGAAGGCAATGAGAAACCAATATAGTAATCGTCACAAGTCTAGTCATAGCAGCTGAAGTTCCGGTAATCTACTTAATGGTGGCATGGGAGAGTACCAGCTCTCCTCTAGGTCATATAGAGAGTGCTGGAAGAAGGTTCATATGCACAGGGCTTGTTAAAGGGCAGACCACCACTAGACTAGATATGCATATATGAATAAGCATATATGCATGCACAACTATGTATTTGCATGCATATGTACATACATATATATATATGGCTCAGTGGTTAGAGCATCGAGCTTACGATCGTGAGGTTGTGAGCTCGAATCCCGGACCGGCTGCGTGTTGTGTTCTTGAGCAAGAGACTTTATTTCACATTGCTCCAGTTCACTCAGCTGTAGAAATGAGTTGCGACGTCACGAGTGCCAAGCTGTATCGGCCCCTTTGCCTTTCCCTTGGATTACATCAGTGGCGTGGAGAGGGGAGGCTGGTATGCATGGGCGACTGCTGGTCTTCCATAAACAACCTTGCCCGGACTTGTGACTAGGAGGTTAACTTTCTAGGTGCAATCCCATGGTCAGTGTCGTGACCGAAGGGGGTCAAATAAAAAAAAAAAAATATATATATATATATATATATGTATATATATATTGTCATTGACAATATATATATACACAGACATACATACATGCATACATACACACATACATACTTCTTCATCTTCCCCTGTCCATTTCCTTATCTGTTTTAGCATCAGTACTGTATATTCTGCGAGCTGGCAGAAATGTTAGCACGCTGGGCGAAATGCTTAGCAGTATTTTGTCTGTCTGTACGTTCTGAGTTTAAATTCCACCAAGGTGGACTTTGCCTTTCATCCTTTCAGGATCAATAAATTAAGTACCAGTTGTATTCTGGGGTCGATCTAATTGACTGGTCCCACCTCAAAAGTTTCAAGCCTTCTGCCTAGAATAGAAAAGAATAGTGTATATTGCCTGTCCATCATTTCAAGATTTTATTTCTATTTCTATCTTAATTTATACGGCTTGTTTCCTCCCATTAGAAGCAAAACACAATGCTTGCCAAACGTATAATGTAAGAAGAGCATACTTTTGATGCAAGTCTGCTGAAGTGCCAGTCCACTGTTTAAAAACCACAAATATTACATAACTTTTCACAGGCGGCATTAAAAACAGACTTGGTACAGAAACAATTGTAACTGGTCATCAAAGACATGATAAGCTCTTTCTCTGTCTTCTCATTTGGGTTTATCTCTCTCTCTCTCTCTCTCTCTCTCTCTCTCTCTCTCTCTCTCTCTCTCTCTCGCTATATATATATATATATATATATATATTGGGTTGTCCGGAAAGTTCATGCCGATTTATAGTAGCTTACTTTTCGACTTATTTTAGAACATGGTTGAGTCCATAAAATAGGATTTGACTACCCCTCCATTTAGAACACAGTTTAAGCTATCTTTTCGTAGAAGAAGGTTTATGTTCCTATAACCTGTGTTAATTCTGTAACTCTTTAAAATGGAAGATAAGAAAGTTCATTTTTGGCACTTGATGCTTTGGGAACCAGACAAAAATTGCCCCACCCTCCATATTCACCAGATATTGCTCCTTCGGATTTCCACTTATTCAGGTCTCTGCAGAATAGTCTTAATGAATTCCTTGATGAATTCTTTGCCATGAAACCACCTCAATTCTGGGAAGAGGGTATTTTCAAGTTAAAGGAAAGATGGAGATGCATTGTGCAACAAAATGGTTCATATTTGGCTGATTAAAAATGTAATGGCAAGTATTTATTGACCGTTTTCTTTCCTTTAAAAATCAGCACGAACTATCCGGACAACCCAATATATATAGGCATGTACAGTAAACATGTGTGTTTATAATATCTCTTAATATTTGTTTCAGTTGGCAGACAGCAGACATACTGGAGCAAACAAAGCTGATCAATGAAAAACAACTTAAAGTGACTCGTCTCAAGAATATGAACAACAAAAAGGAATAAAAGTGAAGCCTTGATATATTCCTTTCAATAGAAAAGTAAACAAACGCCATGTGGTAATTGTGACCAACTCAAGATGAAAGGAGGAGATAATCTTAGGAATTAGGAATTCACTGCAAAAGCCATGGTATTAAACAAAAGATAGTCTTGATTGTTTAGTGATCAGAGGGTAGCTATGTACATGTTTCTGCCTCAATAGGTGTCATCAACACAACAGTTGTTCTACTTTGATTATAGCATATGTGAGACTTAAATATATATGCAAAGGGTAGAAAACCTTTACAGCCTAAAGTAATTTGTGTAATTTAAACAGAAATGAGCTAAAAAATCCATATTGGCAGCTATTTTAATTTCTCTCTGCTTTCCAATGTTTTAACTGTTTCTTCTACTTCATATCATTAAATATACAAACACACATGTGGATATATGGACACAAAGATACATGCATGGGTACATATGTGTGTATGCATATATAAATTAAGTAAATGGATTCACACATATATAAAAGTGTACATGGAAATGTGCGTACAAAGATACATACAAACATATATACATACATATTTATATGCACACACACACACACACACCTATATCAAGTTTCTTTAAAATTAATATTTATGTTGCAACTTAAATTGCATGCTGCTGCAATCTTTAGGTGAGAACAGACACAACTTAGTGCAGTTTTTCAGACATGCACACATGTAATGCACAAACACAAAGATACACTAATGTGTGTGTGTGTATATATATCATCATCATCATCATCATTTAGCATCCGTTTTCCATGCTAGCATGGGTTGGACGGTTCAACTGGGGTCTGTGAAGCCAGAAGGCTGCATCAGGCCCAGTCTGATCTGGCAGTGTTTCTACGGCTGGATGCCCTTCCTAACGCCAATGTATATGTATATATATCCTAACCACTGGACCATGCAACTTCATGTGTGGAGTCATTTGAAAGCTAAAATTAAGTACTTGCCACTACAACTAAAAAGTTCTGCCCCAATAATTCATGTAAATTCTTGTTTACCGTTTATAATCATAGAAAAGTGGACTCAACAAGAAAAAGAACGAATCTTTATATTTGCATCAGGAATGACTGTGGGATTAAGAAGTTTGTTTCCTAATGTCAAGGTTGCAGGTTAAGTCCCGGTGCACAGCATCTTGGGCAAGTATCTTCTACTATAGGCCCAGGCCAATCAATACCAATGATTTAAAGTCTTGTGAGCAGGTTTGGTAGACAGAAACTCTAAGAAGCTCAGCATGTGTGTGTGCGCACGCACGTGTGTGTGTGTGTGTGCGCGCACGCGTGTGTTCTTGTCTTGATGTTGTGTGATAGTTGCAAATGAGTCTCATCGTAATAAAATTAGTGTCATTTGTTTCCAATCTCCTATGGAAACACATCTGGCTATCAGGAAATATTAACTTGCTTTTAAACAGGTGAAGGTTGGTGACAGGAAGGGCCCCCCAACCATAGAAAATCTTCCCCAACAAATCCCATCTGACAAGCATCAAAAAGTGGTCATTTAATGCTGCTGCTGATGATGATGATATAAAGTTATTTAAATTGAACTCTTTTCCTCACGACTTTTGTTTCGTGCCACACAAACGTAAAGGCAAACTGTTGTTTTATGAATGGTTTTTATGGTTAAGACATTAGCTTTGCAACTTCATGGTTTCTGGTTTGATCTTAGGACAAAGCAGTTATAGCAAAGGTTTTCTAGTATAGGCTAAAGCTGAACTATGACTTTTGAGTGAAATCTGATAGTTGGAATCTACCAAGTGGAAGAATATTATGTCTGTGTTTATGTGTACATGGTGCATGTCTGTGTATATAAATAGCATGGAAGACCATTGTGTATGTATATGTGAGTATATATATATATATATACTCTTTTATTTGTTTCAGTAATTTGACTATGGCCATGCTGGAGCACCGCCTTTAGCCTAGTAAATCAACCCAAGGACTTATTCTTTGTAAGCCTAGTACTTATTCTATCTGTCTTTATTGCCGAACCGCTAAGATACGAGGATGTAAACACACTAGCATCGGTTATCAAGCGATGTTGGGAGAACAAACACAAACATACACACACACATATACAAACATACGACGGGCTTCTTTCAGTTTCCGTCTACTAAATCTACTCACAAGGCTTTGGTCGGCCCAAGGCTACAGTAGAAGACACTTGCCCAAGGTGCCACGCTGTGAGACTGAACCCGGAACAGTGTGGTTCGTAAGCAAGCTACTTACCATACAGCCACTCCTATATAAAATATGTGAGCGCATATGTAGTGTGTGTATATGTGTAAGTATGTTTCTCTTTCCATGCGTCTTCACACTGATATTACTTGACGGCAGGGATATTTTGAAGTCAGTGCTTCCAACGTACAAAGACAAGTAGAATAAATCCTTTTACTTGAAAATAAGAGTTGGTTTCAAGAGGGCTATCTAACTGAAAAATACTGGTTCAAGAAAACTCATCTAACTCATGCCAACAAGAAAAAAATGGATGTGAAAATGAGGATAATAATAGAATGAGTTCATTTTTTTTTTGTGTTTGGTTTTGTTTTTATTGGCCAAAACAACTCATGAATTGGTCAATGTAAAGTGGTATATAGGTGAATTATTTTAGAAAAAACAGGATATGATTATGTAATGAACAAGCAGAGACAGAGCAACCACTGAATTGATGACATTACACCAATAACAAAAACAAAATGTAATTATAATGAACAGCTAATGATAATCTGAATAACAACAAAACCAACCAATAAAGAGTAGAAGAATCCATGAACTGGTAAGTGAAAAGGCAACAACTATGGTCAAAGCCTTAATAAACCTAATTTCATAAACTGGTCAAAGGAATCATCACACACACACACACACAAACAAAATCCTGTTTCAATTTAAATAAAAACAATTCTATAGTTTTGAGATGTGTAACTTATATTATAAATTATATTAATCAGACTGATGTCATCTTGATTGTTGCTTTCACTACATTTTGGCTGTTGCATGTTGAAACATAGCGAAAGCAACAATCAACATGTGGTTACCAGTCTCAGAAATATAGACAGAAAACATAAATAAAAATACCAAAAGAAGACAGTTCAGTTGATGTTTGCAGTGACCCAAGACCTGAGCTGTGAAAAAAAAAAATTCAATATTGTCTAAGACACCATGTATTGAGTACTGTAAATCTTCGAGTATAGTCCGCCCTTGAGTATAATACACAGGGGATTTGGTGGAGGGGCTGTCCCTCTGAAAAACCTAAACCGTGTGTATAATACACACTCCTTCTCTAACTTGAGTCATGCGTAATTAAGCAAGCAGCACCTAGTCGAACATGCGTAATACAATAATGGTGATGTTCTCAACTGTTATATGAGAATGTAAATATGCTTGCAAATTGTTTTTGTTACATGTTATTCTGTGTTCTGAATACTTTTATTTTAATAAATGTTGTTTACTGCAAGTTATGGATGATTCTTTTATGACTTCATTGCTTTCAGGCTTAGCTTAAGGTATTTTTGCGCCCAACATCACAAAATGCGTCTGAATAAACATTGCCGGACAGCAAATAGGGACTTGGACATTGCTTAAAAAATATTTTTCATTTTTAACCTCGTATATAGTACGCACTAGGGATTTTGACCATTAAATTTTGGGAAAAAAATGCGGATTATACTTGAGGATTTACAGTACTCTTTGACAAGCTGTATCATTTGAATGTATGTGTGTGCTTCAATTCAGGGAAAATGCTGACTGCACTAAACAGGTTTATATTTTCCCTACTGAATCTCCCCATCATCTTCAACATTGAAACTTGAACATGTAATTGAGTTAGTCATTTACTGTAGCTGGACCATGAAAATTTGAAAACAAAAATAATCTCTGTTAAATAATGAATAATTGCAGCAGTTTACTTTCCAGCAGACAGCAGACCTCTCTGCTGTAACTCTGCCGAGCTATATTTTTATTTTTTTATTATTTATTTCACACGCCAAGCCTAAAGTAACTCTAAACTTCAGAAAAGTGAGAGACTGCTATAATTTGATGCAAGAATTTACATTGCATACATAACAATATGCTGCACAATCAAATAATGTTGCTGTGAGCAAAGTAATATTCAAAAATAACATGCAATGGTTTCTATGTGAAATAACTAACATCAAAGTGGGAAAAATTTCCATCCAGGTGGTAGTAGGTAAATAGATTAGACACTAATTATTATGTTAAGTTATTAGTTTTCTTTTATTTCGTTACATGTGAGGGAGGTGATCTCAGGGAACTGAGGTTGGTATGCTTTTATTTTTGTGAATATTGGAAAACTATATATTATAGCCAAACAGCAAGCAGAAAAGTAGGATAAAGCAAATCAATGCCTGGAGTCTAATGCTTTGGAGTAAAAATATAAAATTCATTGAAACAGCATCTGATGAACATAAAGTATTTTTGTGATTTGATATCAGTGTAGCTCAGGTGTCAGTTCAAAGTGGCAATTCTTTGGGGTGGACTATTTCTATATGTATATATGTACAACACAAAGAGTGAGAGACTATCAGAATAATACCAGGATATTATTTCTTTATATAAAGAATAGTGCAGCAAGAGATTTGTTTGATAAGCATTAATTAATTAATTGGTACTAAGGAAGTTATGAAAACAAAAGACTACTAGGTGGTTACACATACACTTTGCATGTATTAAGTTGTACTTCTCTTAAGAATTGCCTTCTTCTGAATAATAAGAATGACCATCCAAGTATTAAGTTGCTTGACCTGAATTTGAAACACACAAATTTATAAAATGCTTTTGGATTAAACACAAAAACTGAAAGAAGGTATAACGACTTTACATACCAAAAAAACAAAAAACAATATCAAATGCAAAAACAAAAACAAATAAAAGACATTTCATTATGATTCTAAATTTGATTTTTTGCTTCCAGAAGAATGAAATTATAAACAAACAAAATTTATTAATTAGAGAAAAATATGAGATAAGCATATTTTAATGATACATACATGAGTGTATATACATACATACATACATACATAAATATATATATATATATATACACACACACACATGCATACATACATATACATATATAAACACATACGTATATAAATACATACATACATATATAAATACATATGTATGTACATATGCATATACATATATTACATTTCATTATGTATCCATTACGTCAATTTGTTTTAAGAAATAATAAAAATAGAAATTAAAAAATGAATGACGTGACTACGAATACATTTATTACTTTGATTGGAAATTTTCCCCCTAAATTGAACTATGTTTAATTCTCTTCATTTAATTTAATTTTCTTCATTAATTGTAAGACAGTATATTACATTGGCTTCATAAAAAGATTGCTATTACACAAAAATTTGTGTTGCTAGAAAATGAAATTAAATGTCAATGACTTTTAACAATTATTTAATGAAAGACATCGCAACAGTTTTCAACTGGAATTTGAAAGTTCATTTTAAAAACACTTACTCAGGCCTTTTATATTTTAGGCATATCAGTATTTTACACACACACACAATCAGTATACATGACCAATTTTCAGAGAACTGAGGGTCTAGGACTTCTTTTAATCAGGATATAATTGTGATGACCCTTGCAACCTAACAAACTAGTTCACTGAATGACAACAAGGTGAGCTGCGTATCATTTGCATACATTCATACACACACACATGTATGTGTGTGTGTATACTGTAAATTCTCAAGTATAATCCACATTTTTTTCCCAAAATTTAATGGTCAAAATCCCTAGTGCATATTATACACGAGGTTAAAAATGAAAATTATTTTCTAAGCAATGTTCAAGTCTCTATTTGTTGTCCGGCAATGTTTATTCAGACGCATTTTGTAACTGCATGGCACCTTCAGCAAGTGTCTTCTACTTCATCCTCAGGCTGATCAAAGCCTTGTGAAAGGATTTAGTAGACAGAAACTGAAAGAAGCCCGTTGTATATATCTGTGTATGTGTGTGTGTGTTTGTGCTTATGTTGACAGCTGGTATTGATGTGCTTATGTTCTTGTAACTTAGCAGTTCAGCAAAAAGAACCCAATAGAATGAGTATCAGGCTTTAAAAACAAAAATAAGTACTGGAGTCGATTCATTTGACTAAAACTCTTCATGGTGTTGCCCCAGCATGGCCACAATCTACTGACTTAAACAAATAGAAGTATAAAGATTAAAGATCCAGGAAAATTGTATTGATCCTTTACAAAATGTATGCTTGATGTGGTAAATTCAAGCGAGTTGATTGAGACATTTATCATAGAATTTAACATGAGAGATGTGCTTTGATTTGTTGCTATAGAAAAAGTAAAATTGTTGAGGCAAAATGAAGGTTTGCATAAGCCTGAGTCCTGTCTTGAAGTTTGAAAATGCATCAGATGAAGATCTTGACACTGATTTCAAAGGATTTCATGAACCAAAAGCTTGCTTGATCTTGATTTTTAATGCAAATACAGACCATGAAAGCATGGTTGGTATTTTCACTGAAAGCATGGTCGGTATTTTCACAAGCTATACTTTTGTTGTGAGCTATCAGGAAAGTTACCACAGGGATAACTGGCTTGTTGCAGCAACATCATTTTTGGATCCTTCAATATTTAGCTTTTACTATTATTGTGAAGCAGAAATACTGTAAAGAATAGAGCATATATCGAAAACAGAGAATACGTTCAACCCTTTAGCATTTAAAGTGGACATATCAGACCAAAATATTTTACTAGTTTTATGTTCAAGCTGGGCAGATACAGCCTCTCATACCTATCCTATAATGCCATTCTAAAAATAAATAATCACAAAATCTCTAAGCTATAAGATAATACATGATTAATTCATAACAATGTGAGAAAAATAAATATTACATTTGACAGAGTAATCTAAATGCTAAAAGGTTAATAAAGAAAATCTGGCTGAGTGATTGAATATTAATCAAGAAATGACTGACACGTATTGCTATAGTGACTGTATAGCACATGGTTTTGAATGTTCAAGCAAACAATGAAATTGATGAGGCTGACAGCCAAGATCAAGATGTGACTGAAAGACTCACTGGTGTTAATTAAGTTAATTAAGTTAATGAGAGAACTAATCAAAGAACTTGAATAAAGCAACTTTGTCCTTCCACCAGCAATTGACAAAAGTGATTTTTGTGAGAGAAAAGCAACTAGTAACCACTGTTCGTCCAGCAAAATGGATAATTTAGCATGGATAAGGAACCAAAGTTGCTAGAAAATCTGTCTGTCTGTCTCTCTCTCTCTCACACAAACACACACACACACACACACACAAATATCATTTTGCATCTGCTTTCCATGCTGGCATGTGTTGGATTCTTTGACAGGATCTGACAGAGTCTATGCCTGGCTCAAACACCTTTTATGGCATGGTTTCTATGGCTGGATGCCCTTCCTAACATCAGCCACTTTACAGCAATTACTGGAGTGCATTTTCTCATGATATCAACAGAAGAGAAGTTGTCATGGCTCTTGGCAAGACTAAAGGGTCCTCTGAATCCTGAATTGTCTCTGCTCAATTCACCAATCACAAGGTGCTTTTTTCCATGGCACCAGTACTAATGAGGTCACCTCCTGATACACAAGACTAAAGAACTCCTGCAACTGAAAGGGAGGAAAGGAAACAGAATGGTGACTCTATGTGAGATGTTGAGAAAAAGTTAAATTATGATGGAACGAACAGATTACTGTGAGGAGGGGTGGTTGTGAAGAGAATAACAGAGGAGATAGTGTTGGGAAGGGGAGGAATTTTGGCAGGAGTTAATGAGAAAGACAGCAATATGGTTTATGGGGTGGGTTGAGTAGGAAGTATTCAGTACTTTATCTAAGAAGATAGAGATGGTGGGGACAAGTGTGTGTGTGTATGACATATGATATACATGGTCTGATCAATAGGTATCTGGACTGTTGCCATAGTAATGAAGCTAAAGCTTGCAGAGTGAAGCCGCTTGCAACAGGTTGACCTTGAACTCTGCTGTGCATGCACACTGAGTTTTAACATTTTAGTTCACTTTCGCTGTTTACAGCAGTGCTTGGAAGGAACGTGTGTAGCATGTGATCATCGCATTGACCATGACAGAGAAATTGCTGGCTTCGTGCTAAAATATGAAACTAATATTAATGTTCATGAAGGCGGCGACAGGGCAGAATCAGTAGCACACTGGGCAAAAAGTTTAGCAGCATTTCGTCTGTCTACAAATTCCTCTGAGGTCGACTTTCCTTCTTATTCTTTTTCGAGTCAATATAACAAGAATCAGATGAGTACTAGATATGTACTTGAAAAGCCTCATCTCCCGAAATTGCTGGCTTCGTGTCAAAATTTGAAAGCAATATTATTTTCATTTATAAGGTGGCGAGCTGGCAGAATCGTTAGCACGCCGGGCAAAATGTTTAGTAGCACTTCATCTCCCTTCACGTTCAGTGTTCAATTTCTGCCGAGATTGACTTTGCCTTTCATCCTTCCAAGCTCGGTAAAATAAAAGTTTGGTGATCCCTGCTCAGAGGCCTAAGCAAAGTTTTCAAAAAGTTTTCAACACAGTCAAGGAGATCTTGTGCAACTGAAACCTAAGTATTTTTTGATCAGCTGAAAGCAGTTTGACCACTAATTTGGCAGACATGCATCACATACAGAAATCTTCAGTGTTAATGGACGGAACCGAATCACAACTAATCTACACATCCTCTGATAACTCACAGATGGTGATTCGATGATTGTCCCCTCACTGCTGCATGCACATCTGCAATGTTTTTCTCAGTTCTGCTGGTTGCAGGTCTCCCAGAACGTTTGTCAATATCAACATTTCTTCGGCCATCTTGGAAACGTCTGAACCACTCATACACTTGTGTGCAACTCATACACTCCTCTCCGTACACTTTCTGTAACTTTGCATAGGCCTCTGATAAGGTATTGCCATGACAACTTTCTGTCATGGTCGATGCAATGATCACATGCTACATATCTTCCTTCCAAGCACTGCTGTAAATAGTGGAAATGAGCTAGAACTACTGAGTCTAAGGACAATCTGTGCCAAACAGCTTCACTCTATGTGCTTTGGCTTTGTTACTATGGCAACAGTCTGGATACTTATCGAACTGACCTCTTATATATATATATATATATATATATATGGATCATATATAACACACACTGATCAGGTACAACCCTTTCAAGGAGATTCAAATGATTCATAGGCAAATCACCTGAGGGTTGGTCTTAATAAAGACAAGCTGTCATATTTTCCAGTTTCAGTTCCTAAACATATCTCCACAAATAAGATTTCATGTAGTTTCTTATTTGCTCAGATTTTGTCTGCTAAATAATGACTGAAAATGTTGAGTGAGAGCCTCTTAAGACTATTACTGATACTCCAGTAAAAAGGGAATTTTTTTTCTCTGATATCCCTTAAGAGTTCAATCCCAAACCTTAGAAATTTTAGGGGGTGACCATAAATTATAATTAAAAAATTATCACTGTTTTCGTACCTCTGCTACTCCTATTCCTTTACTAATACTACAGTTTGCTGTGTTATCACTGGTGAGGTGTAATGGAAGTTTCAATGCATTACCAGCTAGTTTGCCTCCAGGCAGTCGAGTGACAAAGATGTCTAAAGATCTAACTGCCACAGCAATTTTCCCATGCTTCCTTACTTCAGCCAGAAGAAATAGGTTTATAAGGAAGATTTCTCCTCCTCTTCCAGGCATATAAAGAATATTAGACGTAGACAACACACAGAAAAATAGCTGAATATATATATATATATATATATTATATATATATATATATATATATATATATATATGAGTAAAACACACCCTGTTCAATGGACAGTGCTGAGTTGTCAAACATTTATACCAAATTTTCTCAAAACAACTTGTCTGACCGTCCGATAGGCCTCCCCTTTGAGAAACACTGATTTAACCTAAATTTGAGACATCAGCAAAAGAAATAAAGATAGACTTTTTTTCTATTCCAAAGAAAAACGATTTTATTCACACAAATATGCAACTGAAGAGTTTAAAGTACCAGTAAGTACATCGCAACAGCTGATGTACTTGCGCGTACAAATGCACGTTCCCACGGCTTTATCGATTGCATTCTCACCTGGAATCGATTTTTGTAATTTTTCAAGACTTATACACACCCTGATACAGTTGGTATCTACAAATCAAATTTGAGCAAAATCGGATGGAGGATGCCTGAGGTTCTAGAAGACACACAGACAGACAGACAGAACGGATTTTATATAATAGATATATACAACACACAAATGGTAAAGTAAAGACAACTTTTATCATGAAGATATCTGCAGTGTAGTTATCAAAAACAAAACAGTATAACAATATTTCGTTTTAATATGTCTACTTTGTATTAACATATCAATTCGAACACACATATTTTATGTGTGTGGCTAGCACTTGATGTATACGTATCAGCAACATCATCTTCCTCCTACTTACACACACACACAATATCTTATTTTTGTGTGTGAAATCCGTTCTGTCTGTCTGTGTGTGTGTCTTCTAGGATCTCGGGCATCCTCCATCCGATTGCGCTCAAATTTGATTTGTAGATACCAACTGTATCAGGGTGTGTATAAGTGTTGAAAAAATTACAAAAATCGATTCCAGGTGAGAATGCAATCGATAAAGCCGTGGGAACGTGCATTTGTATGCGCAAGTACATCAGCTGTTGCGATGTACTTACTGGTACTTTAAAATCAATTTCTCTCTCACTTTCTCTTTCCTTACTCTTGTCATTTTTTCTCCCCCCCCCCACTCTCTCTCTGTCATATCTCTTATTTTGACCATCAATCTCTGATCATCTGTCGTCTTCCTGATCTCAATGATAATTCAGCCAATTGAGTTGTATGCACACTTGCACACATAAGAAGAGCATCTAGCTGTAGAAACCATATCAAAGTGGACATTGGTGCATGACACAAACCTACGACTTGCCAGACCCTGTCAAACCATCTAACCCATGCCAGCATGGAAACTGGGTGTTAAATTATGATGTTGATGATGATGATGATACATAATACTGATGCACATACACACAAACATACATCATTTGTTAAACTAAGCAGCAGCAGCAGTGACTACAGCTTCTAGTTTGATGTGAAGATGGCACAAGGGTTAGTTCAGAGAAGCAGCCTGCTATAGTAGTGGGGTTGGGGAGGGAGAGGGCTATCCAATGGTAGCAGAGTTGATAGAGAATGTTAATGGATAGATGTTTCATAATTGTAGGCAGTGTGTGTGAGTGCATTATTTTTCAAGGCTTTCTTCAGTGCTCGCAATTCTGTCAAAAAAATTAATATAAATAATGTATATTATATATATATACATATATATATATACATACATATATATACATACATATATATACAGATACATATATATACATACATATACATACATATATATACATACATATATATACATACATATATATACATATATATATATATATATACACATACATATATATATATATATACACATACATATATATACATACATATATATACATATATATACATATATACATATATATATATACACATATATATATACACATATATATATATATATATATACATACATACATATATGTATATGTGTTTTTTGTGCTTTCTTGTTTGGATTAACTTTATACATACATATATATACATACATATATATATATACATACATACATACATATATATATATATATATATATATATATATATATATGAGAATCAAAATCGATCAATGGAAATTGCAGATGTGTTACCAGTGCCGGTGGCATGTAAGAGAACCTTCCGTTTCGCGACCGTTGCCAGCGCCGCCCCGACTGGCCTCGTGCCGGTGGCACATAAAAAGCACCATCCGTTCGTGGCCGTTTGCCAGCTCTGTCTGGCACCTGTGCGGGTGGCACGTAAAAAGCACCCACTACACTCTCGGAGTGGTTGGCGTTAGGAAGGGCATCCAGCCGTAGAAACACTGCCAGATTTGACTGGGCCTGATGAAGCCTTCTGGCTTCACAGACCCCAGTAGAACCGTCCAACCCATGCTAGCATGGAAAACGGACGCTAAACGACGATGATGATGATGATGATGATATACATACATATAAATCCATATCCTTCTTCTGACAAGTCTTTTTGTATGGATATGACAGAAGTAGCTTTACAACAACTCATTTCCAGTAGTTACTAGCGTTTATAGTTCTCATCTGATTACACTAGCTTTGTATAATGAAAGAAAATTGGTAAAATTATCAAGCTATATAGTAACATTCCAGCAGCAAATGTTATTCTACAATTTAGATTAAGTCAGCTTGGCACTAATCAATACCACCTCACCGTTATAAACACTACTAAGATTAATGAGAGGCAGCTACACATTTTATATTTATTATTGTTTTGCTGCAATATGCTCCAAGACAATTTATTATCTGATGCCTATATTTTTTCTTCTTAAGCTATTCTGCTGCCAACAGAACTTCGGTTAGACATTGTAAATATAGTGTGCATATGTTTGGCAAGGTTTTAATTAATCTAAACTTTTCTTAATCTTTAACCCCATTTTTCATGACTAGCCTGAGATAAATGAACCAAGAGAGACTTATTCCATTACTACATGTATCTGAGTTTAAAATGATAATTTTAAACTTAGGACACAACATTAAATTTAAGGTCACGGTATTGATGTTACAGCAAGAAATTATTTAGTGATGAAAAAATGTAGAAGAAAAATAAAGTCAGGAGTTTAAGTATTTTAATTTTTAATTATGGTTTCTTATTGAATAAAGCCTGAAAACTCTTTTAGTTACTGTTTAGTGTTAGATCAACCTAGTTCAAGCAGATTACAAATTTCTGTTGAAACACACTGCCTTTGTTTTAATTAATTTTGAAAATAATGAGGAATTTAGTAAATTAAATGTCAACAGGAGTGGCTGTGTGGTAAGTAGCTTGTCTACCAACCACATGGTTCCGGGTTCAGTCCCACTGCGTGGCACCTTGGGCAAGTGTCTTCTACCATAGCCCCGGGCCGACCAAAGCCTTGTGAGTGGATTTGGTAGACGGAAACTGAAAGAAGCCCGTCGTATATATGTATATATATATATATATGCGTGTGTGTGTTTGTGTGTCTGTTTGTCCCCCTAGCATTGCTTGACAACCGATGCTGGTGTGTTTATGTCCCCGTTACTTAGCGGTTCGGCAAAAGAGACCGATAGAATAAGTACTGGGCTTACAAAAGTATAAGTCCCGGGGTCGAGTTGCTCGATTAAAAGGCGGTGCTCCAGCATGGCCGCAGTCAAATGACTGAAACAAGTAAAAGAGAGAGAATAAAAGAGAGTATTAAACTGGTGTTTGGTACATAAATTAACATGGAATTTTAATGGGAGGTTTTAATTTAGATCACATTAAGACAAGAAATTTGTATCTTAGTAACAGGGGTTGGTTTCAGATAAATTGGTATTTAAAGAGTTAAAAGTATTCCTATCATATCAGTCTGGATTTTGTTTCTTCAGACATCCTGTATCTAGATTAATGTATCCTTCTTTTTCTTAAAATGATAGGGTATGATAAGAAGGATATGTACCTACTATTTCTAACTGACTGAGCGATCATGTAAAAGTCCCTTATTGGTTCATGAGTTCTAAAGAAGTTAGAGAAAGTGAAGTGGGAAGTTGTGGTATTTCCATAACCAAAATAAATATGATTACAAATATCCAATTGGTAATACAAAATCAGGTTACTTACTCTGCCCAGTAGAAACATCATGACATATTTTGGAATCCACTAGACTTCAACAATCATAACAACATTCCCAAAATGCAATAGCATAGTAATGGTGCATGTAATGTAAAAATTTTCTAAACATGTGACTAATTGGGTTTTCTAACTAGGTTTACCTTTGACATTTACTTTAGCACACAACTGCAGTGATTATTTAATTATATCGGTCATTAAGCTAATGACCACATTGTCACACAAAACTATGCAACAGTTGTTTCTTAATATAGACACAAGGATTCTGATTTATGAAGAAAAGGAAATGAGGTGTGAAACAGGAAATGACAGTCAGCAGGTGACATAATTAAATATAATGAGACGGTATACCATAAATAGGATTTGTAATACAACATCATACATTATGGTGACTCTTAAAAAAGCCAGAAGGCTTTATAGAGTATCAACATCATTGCCGTCATTTTAATGTCCACTTTCAATGCTTGGATGGGCCAGGCAGAATTCACTGAGGTATATTCTCTATGGCTAGATGTCCTTCCTATTGCTAAACCTCATGTTTCCAAGCAAGGTAATATTTTCCCTGTGGTTGGACATGTTTATGTGGAAGACTGGAAATGAAAAACACCACATGCATGTTGGTAACACTCTTTTTACAATCATCATGCAATGTCAAAGACAAGGTGTCACACACACACACACACACACACAAATATATACATATACAATGGGCGTCTTCCAGTTTTTGACTACCAAATCCACTCACAAGGCATTGGGTAGACTAGATCCACAGAGGAAAATACTTGCCCTAGCTGCCATGCAGTGGGACTGAATCCGAAATCATGCAGTCAAGTGGTTAACTTCTCAATCACACCACTACACCTGCACCTATGTATGTATGTACACATGCACACACACATATGGTAAGTTGCTGATGCATTTCTTTTTACCAAATTCCACTCACAAGGTATTGGTCAATCTGTGACTTTAGTAGACTTTTGCTTAATGTGCCATGCAGCAGGAATGAACCTGGACTCTTGTGCTTGCAAGCAAAATTTGTAATCTCACAGCCATACCTGTGTCTGAATAGATACGCATGCCCCCATTGCCACCTGTTGCATGAAGAGATGCCAATGCATGTGAATGAAGACGACTGCATCGAGAAATGCCAATCCCTGATTGTGGAGGGAACATGTGGAAGGGACCCAGGAAGATGTGGGACAAAGAGGTGAGAAAGGATCTACAGACGTTGGAACTCTGAGAGGAGATGGCAGGGGACCAAGACAGTTTGCTGTGCTTGAAGACACATAAAGCTAAGTAAATACACAGTTGTCCTTGCATACAGGATCGTCTCCTGTAACCCCTGCAATCTTGTGGGCTCAAAGGTGCTGGTGCCACATAAAAAGCACCCATGCCGGTGCTGCACAAAAGCACCAAGTACACTCTGTAAAGTGGTCGGCATTAGGAAGGGCATCCAACCATAGAAACCATGCCAAAACAGACAGGGAGCCTGAACAGCCCTTTAGCTGGTCAGCTCTTGTCAAACCATCCAACCCATTCCAGCATGGAAAACGGATGCTAAATGATGAAGATATATGATGATATATATCTCTCTCTATATAAACGGCAGTTTGTCTGTCTGTGTGTCTGTGTGTCTGTCAGGTTGTACCCTCACCCTGACCACGGCTTTCAACCGATTCTGATGAAACTTGACACACACATAGCCCAATGTCATAATTCAAAACTAACGCAGCGAAAATTTTGAAAAGTTCCCCCAGTTCTGAAAAAAATCGATAAATTCGACATGGGGTCGAGAATCAGAAACACAAACCGCAAACTGTCTAGGGGACGCAACTCCACCTTTTTTAACTAAAAAAAAATTTACCATCATTTTTTTCCATCTTTTTGCTATTTTTGGGCTATAACTCTCTAAAAATGCTTTATAGTTATTTCCCTTACAAACCTGAGCAACGCCGGGCGATACTGCTAGTGTATTATATTATTATTATTATTATTATTATATAGGACCGAGGTAACTCATCCAGAAGTTATATACAAATAAATAGAAGAGTGCCATATCATGTGAAATTGGTTGAACGATATGTGTGGGTATGTGCAGGTGTTTATCTATGTCTGTGTATGCAATTATGTTTCACACAACAGTATCAGTTAAAACAATCCAGATGTTGTGTAAAAATTGTTGATAATCAATTGAAGAAATATAGAACCAGATAGATATAGGCATTGTGGGTTGATATGATGAACTAAAAATCCTATAAATAATTTTTTAGCATGGCTGCAGTTAAATGGCCAAACCAAATAAAAAGAGTGTCGTCATCATTGCCGTCATCATTAGCCATTTCCCATGTTGGCATAAGTTAGACAGTTTGACAGGATCTGACAAGCAAGAACACTGTGCCAAGCTCCGGCACAAACATCAGCTTTGGCATGTTTTCAACAGCTGCTGCATGCGCTTCCCAGTGCAATCACCTTTCAGTGCGTACTGGGTTCTTTGTCTTGTGCAACAGCACTAGTGAGGTTGTGTAGTAAGATGCAAGACAGACAAAAGAAGAGTAAAGAGAACCCAACCCCATGACTAAGAGTATATGTGCATGTGTGTGTGTGTGTGTGTGTGTGTGTGAGAGAGAGAGATTATTGGGAAGTTTCTTAAGTTTTGTGGCTGGAATCCATGCAACAGAAATGCATGTTCAGCTACTAAAATTTGGTTGCTAACCTGAATTAGACCACAAACAGGCTCCATGCTATCTACATGTGTTTGTATGTGTTAGAACAGCTCTGCCAAATTAGAGCAACATGCTTGCATGAAATTTCGCATGAAATTATGCAAATTTGCTATTGATGCTATAAATAACTGCTTGTCCATCTTTTATTCTATCTTTATTTTCAGTAGCTCCACCAGTGTGTTTCCCTTAGTCAGCTTTTGTTTACCTGAATTATGTCTCCCCTGATTTAATGTTGGAATTTAGGTATTCAACCATTAATCTGTATGTGTCTATTCTACACTCTTTGATGTACTTGTATGCATTGCATGAGTCCACACACACGCATGTGTGTGTATGTATGTGTGTGTGTGACATATTTGAACCTGTAAGAAACACATTCACTGCATTTTGTCATGGAGAAATTTTCTGTAATGGGTTCAAATATGCCTGAAGCATATTTGAATTGGAAGCACAGATATATATATTACATGGAAAAATGCAAGCAAGAGAAATAATATTCTTAAGATTATAAACCTGGAAAAGTTCAGGACAACTTATTACATCTGGTAAAGTACAAAACAAGAAAATTTTTACTTAAAATATTGCAGCTAAGGATAAAATTTCAAATAAAGTATTAAGATTTAGAAAATATTAGCTTATATTAAAACTAAAAATATTATTACAAGTTATTACTTCTATTTATTGTTTGTTACTTCAATTTTTTCATGGTATTTTACCTCACAACTTTTTTGATTCAAATTTTTGTTGCATGGGACCAAAACTATGAAATTCTTCATGATTTCTTCTATCATTGAAGCAAAGATAAATATATTTTGCTTTTAAAATAAAAAGGTTATTTAGATCTAAACTTGATTGGTGGCATTACTAACTCTCCTATAACATTACTACAAATTTTGATGTAAACTTTTCTCTACTGGACCAAATCTCAATTTTTTTATACCAAAATGTAGCTAGGGACCAGTCCTCTTCAAATATGTTAACAGTTTTCAGTTTGGTTAAGAACTGAATTAATGACAAGCTCTGAAAGTTGCTTGTCACTAATGTAATGGGTTTAAATATGCCTGAAGTATATTTGAATTGGGTAGATTGCGGCCTTAAGAATATTATTCAACTACTACTGTAGTTGAATGGTCAGTTAATATTTAAATGTTGGGTATGTTCCTAGCATCACACTGATAAATCACATGTTTTGTCTATGACTACCTGGCATCATCCATGGTAATTATACTATTGTCACTAGAGCTACATCAGGAATTACTCAGTGTATGTTGAGCATAAAAGAAATGGAAAATGGAATACAGGGGAAACATTACTGCTCACAATGATCATTTCAACCCATCCTGCATTGGTCCCTCATGGGTGGGAAACTATACAACTAGTTGTGGTGCATCCTTCAATGCAGATGCATCTTGCCAGGTGATGTAATAAGAGGTATCTTGTTAAATGAACTCTGTTTCGCTTGGATTTAATACAGTATGTTGTTAGTGACCATAAAATATTGCACCCAAATAAAAATATATAAATACATGCATGCACAAATATCTTATTTCTTTACTGCCCCCAAGGGGCTACACACAGAGGGGACAAACAAGGACAGACAAATGGGTTGAGTCAATTATATCAATCCCAGTGCGTAATTGGTACTTATTTAATCAACTCCAAAAGGATGAAAGGCAAGGTCGACCTCGGTGGAATTTGAACTCAGAACTCAGAGTGGCAGACGAAAGACTGCTAAGCATTTTGCCCAGTGTGCTTATGTTTCTGCCAGTTCGCTGAAAGTTTGGAAACATAGCTGAAGTGCAAAGACAATTGAGGAGGGAGTCTCAAAACAAATCCATTTACTTGACAGAATTAGACACAAGTTTGAAGCAGATGGAAGTGTTCAGAATGTCCACAAGAAATGTTCCAGAAGACTGCAGACACTGAAAAGCCCCACAAAGCAAGAAAGGGTGTTAAAAGCATATTGTTGGGCTTCAAGAAAATGTGTGCAACAAATGCACCATGAGATAGAAATTTCAAAATCATGTCTCCATCACATTTTGAAGCATTGTCATTGGACAAATTACATTCCAAGAATAATCCATACTCTCAATGAAGATGATCCGGACTGAAAGTGGAGTTTTGTGAGTGGTACTGTGAAAAATGCATAGAATATACTAACTTTCCTACAAAGATTGTTTGGAGAGATGAGGCTACATTTATATTAAATGGCTCAATTGTTTACCACAATTGCACCTACTGGAGACAGAGAATCCATACATTAAGAAGGAATAGTCTGTTAATTTACCAAGAGTTACAGTATGGTGCAGCTTATTAAAAGGATTAATTGGACCATTCTTTTTGACAGAAGCTATGACTGATTCCATTTACTTGAACTTGCTGCTAGAACCTCTCACACCAAGGAGTTTTATTTCCAGCAAAATAGGGCACCCCTATAATACTATTGTAATGTAAGTCTCTACTTTGATAAAATTTTCCAAACAAGTGGAATGAATGAAGTGGTTCAGTAGAATAATCTCTGCTTTTGCTGGATCTCACATCATTAGATTTTTTTTATGGGGATACATAAAGATAAAGTTTATGGTACAAAACCAACAATAGTCAACATATTGAGGACACCCAGTGTACGAGAATGCACACACATACTGAATGAAATGTTTCTTGGTGCTTGTGGTTCTATTGCTTTGCATTATCAGCAGTGCCTGGACCATAACAGTCAACAGTTTGAAAACAGATGTTCATAGAAATATTGAATTCTGTGTGTAGATTCTATTAAATTTTGAAAATGAAATGTATTCTAAAATAAACGCAGGCTTTATAATCATGCAATGTGTGAATAGATATTTTTTAGGAAACTTTGTATAAAGTTCTTATATAAGAAAATACTCATTTCATGACAGCTGGTTATGCATAAAGAAAAGTGCATTGAAGAAAAGAGAATGTAGGGATGATCTTGGCTGCTGCACAGGAACAGGCTCTAAAGATAAAGTGGACCATAGGCAGGACGATAAAGTAGTAGCACAGCTCACCCAGATATAGAATGTGTGCGATGATTCTGACACAAAAATCTGAGAATAATGTGAGAAAAAATCTTCAGAAGTTTGATCATAACCAAGAAAATATGTCTACTTAGGCTCAGTGAGAATTATATGGAAAGTCCTCAATACAAGGTAAGAACAAAAGTGAAGAGCAGAAGGAAAAAAGAAGGTGTACAGCAGGTAAAAAAAGCCCTCACCCAAGAGCATCGGTTGTGATTTGATAGGAAGCAGGGAACAAGGCAGTAATTTTATGAAACAACTCAACATAATGACAATAATAATAATAGTAATAATGATAATGATGATGATGATAATAATGATAATGATTTCAAATTTTGGCACAAGGCCAGCAATTTCAGGGAAGAGTAAGTTGATTATACTGACCCCAGTAAATGACTCGTACTTATTTTAACAACCCCAAAAGGAGAAACGGCAAAGTGGACTTCAGTGAAATTCAAACTCAGAATGTAAAGACAGACAAAATGTTGCAAGCATTTTGCCCCCTGTGCTAATGATTCTACCAGCTTGCAGCCCATAATAATAATAATCCTTTCTACTATAGGCACAAGGTATGACATTTTGTGGGAGAGGGCTAGTCGAATACATCGACCCCAGTGCTTGACTGGTACTTAATTTATCGACTCTGAAAGGATGAAAGGCAAAGCTGACCTTGGCGGCATTTGAACTCAGAACATGATGGGCAAAATACCGTTAAGCATTTAGCCCTGGCACGCTAACGATCCTGTCAGCTCAATAATAATAATCCTTTCTATTATAGGCACAAGGCCTGAAATTTGGGGGATGGGACTAGTCAATTATATCAACCCCAGTGTTTCATGGGTACTTAATTTATCGACCCTGAAAGGATGAAAGGTAAAGTCAACCTTGGCAGAATTTGAACTTAGAATGTAGCGGCAGACAAAATACCACTAAGCATTTCACCTGGTATGCTAACAACTCTGCCAGTTCATTGCCTTGAGCTCAGGAAGTAAGGATGGACAAATAACATGCTAACAACTCTGCCAGTTCATTGCCTTGAACTCAGGAAGTAAGGATGGACAAAATACTGCAAAGCATTTTGCCTGGCATGCTAACAATTCTGCCAGCTACTGATGCCGCCACCGCTGACCACCACCACAACAACAACTATAATAATAAATGCCCTGATGCAGTACCAGGCAGTGGTTCTTATGGCTTGTGATCTTAACTGACTGGAAGTGTTATCATGTACATTGTTTTGTCTTGGTATAAAAGATGGGCTACAGCAAATATTTTGCTCAATACCACAGATTTGCTTGTCAGTTGCTTGACCTTAACCAGTTGAGCATGTCCCTTTTTGGCTGACAATATGTGCATCTCTGATCACGAGCAGAAGTAGTGGGGGAGCATCATAGCCATGTGTTGAAAGGAATTCTTTGGGGTTTGAATAATTCACCTCTGGAAACATGGGTGTTTTGTTTAACATCCTTAAACAACCCTTATTCAGGGACCTTTTGAGCTGGATGGGCAACTTGACCTAAAGAAAATTCTAACTGACCTCACCTGCAAGGTCATGCACTCTTTATCTTGATATGAGATCACCATGTTGCACGCATATGGTTGTGATTCATGTTTCTGGTGTACCCTTTTCAGACGGTTAGTCATGATGGGTATACTGGGCTTCATATATTTTACCCCGGTGTCACTTTGATGGCATGCACTGCTCTCCCACTCAATAATGATAATAACAATAATAATAATGATAACAACAACAACAACAACATAATAATAATAATAATAATAATAATAATAATAATAATAATAATAATAATCTCTTTTTTAGGATTATGAGACACTGGGATTCTCAGGAGAGGAAAATACCATTTTTGACATTCATCGCATTCTCAGAAGCATAAAAGCAATGTAACTCAACACTATAAACTAATGCAATATTTAATAATTATAACATGCCCTTCATACATATTCTCCCCAGAGTAGTTATGAGTATTTGAACTATGAAACTGAGAGTTTACTGTTCTTGAGCAGTTATACAATACAATACACGAGATGAGATATAAATCGCTAACTCTGTGGCACATAAGTCTAAGTTAAGAGTAAACAGTTAACTTATTGAATTACTTTTTCTGTAAACTATTGTTAGAATTTATTCTCAGATTGAAACAGTAATGTTGGAAGAAAAATTTATTAAGTGAAGCAGGCACATAATGACCACAGAATCTTTAACGGTTTATCAAATGCTGCATGATTTGAGCTGCATCTTATTTATGCATAATGCAAGAAATTTTCTTCTCAAGAAACTAATTGATGTTACATAATTATGTGTGAGTTTAAAAAGAGAGATAGAAAGTGTGTGTACACGTGCATGTGAGTATGTGTGAGGCTGGTTGCATGTCTATGTTCTACTTAGTATGTGTAAATTATTTTATGCATTACATCGAAAATTGCATCTGTTATATAACATGACATGTCATTAAATAAATGAGACACATATATAAGTGGTTCCTTTAATTAAGACATTTAAATTTCATGATAAAATATGACAGTTTTACAGTTAGGTTCTGCAAGGAAATCACGAAACAAGAAAAGATCAAATATTCAAGTGAGTTGTTGAGGAATCTTCAAGGATTTCTAAGAAATAGAGTGTACGCTGAAAACAATGACTGACATCTCACTGATAAGCAATATAAATTGTGAAATTTGCTTTTATTGAAGGTTAGAGGAAGGAGCAAGCTGAATGAATGACTGAGTGAATGAATAAGTGTGAATGAAGAGGAGGTTAGTGACAGAGAACTACAGTGAGCTGAGGATAAATGCAGACAAACAATAATGTGGGACAAGTCTACCTTGGATTCAGTGATGTCCTTTGAATCCTTCATTACAATCTGCCAGGATGAAAAAATAAAAATAAAAACGAAAATAAAAACAAAACAAAAAACAAAGAAGGTCTGTAACAGTTTGATTCTGCTTGTATGTATATTTTATTTTCACCAAGAAGCTAAAAATAATCCCATACAAAACAAACAAAAAAAACAGAAAAATCAAAATAAATTTCTTACAAAAATGATTTCTGGAACTTAATATAAGATTTGCAAACAAAAGAAACAAAAACAAAGAATCTTTGGGGGTAAATTTTCTCTTCAGATTTTCAAACAAAGAAGGGGGAAAATAGAGTATATCTATCTATCTATCCATATATATATGTATGTATACACACACACACACACACATACATACATACAGGTGCAGGCATGGCTATGTGGTAAGAAGCTTGCTTCTCAACCACATGGTTCCAGGTTTGGTCCCACTGAGTGACACCTTGGGCAAGTATCTCTTGCTATAATTTTGAGCCAACCAAAGCTTTGTGAGATGGAAACTGAAAGAAGCCTGTTGTGTATGCATGTATATGCATGACACCTTATGCAAGGAACTATGTGGTCAGTAGGCAAGCTACTTACCACATGGCCATGTGTATAGCTCTTATATAAATACTGTACATACTGATTTCAAATTTTGGCTGATGGCCAGCAAGTTCAGGGAAATGGGTTAGTCAATTACATCAACCCCAGTGTTTAACTGGTACTTATTTTATTAACACCGAAAGGATGAAAGGCAAAGTCAACCTCAGCAGAATTTGAAGTCAGAACATGAAGATGGACAAAATGCTGCTAAGCATTTTGCTTGTTATGCTAACAATTTTGCCAGCTTCCTGCCTTAAATATTGTCTATATTAAATGATATTTATCTCTCACTGGGTGGAGTACATTTTTTGTGGATCTTGCCTGTAAGATTCAATGTGGTAAGTAGCTTGCTTTCCAACCACATGGTTCTGGGTTCAATCCCACTGCGTGGCACCTTGGGCAAGTGTCTTCTACTATAGCCTCAGGTCAACCAAAGCCTTGTGAGTGGATTTGGTAGACGGAAACTGAAAGAAGCCTGTCGTATATATGTATATGTATATATATATGTATGTGTGTTTGTGTGTCTGTCTTTGTCCCACAAACATCGCTTGACAACCGATGCTGGTGTGTTTACATCTCTGTAACTTAGCGGTTTGGCAAAAGAGACCAATAAAATAAGTACTAGGCTTACAAAGAATAAGTCCTGGGGTCGATTTCCTCGACTAAAGGCAGTGCTCCAGCATGGCCGCAGTCAAATGACTGAAACAAGTAAAAGAGTAATAGAGAGCAAAAGAGTAAATGTATATGTGTATTTGTTTGTGTTTGCTCCTCACCACTTGATAACCAGTGTTGGTTTGTTTACATCTCCATAATTTAGCTGAATTTGCAATAAATAAGTACCAAGTACTGGGACTAATTTGTTTGACTAGACCTTTCAAAGTAATGCTCCAGCAAGGCCACAGTCCAATGATGGAAATAAGTGAGAGAATAAAGAATAGAAGGTAAGGTCCTTTGAAGAATATTAACATTGTAATTTTTTTTCCATCTGTGTGGGTGTTTCTGCATTTATATTCACACATAAATGAAACAACATGGAAAATGCTTGGTAAACATTTATTATTTAATAAAAGTAACATTCACTTTGGCATACGCAAAATCTCTTTTCCTTGTCTGTCATATTTCCAAGCTGCAGACAATAAAACTCTCTAAGCAGAATGTGCTATTTACTCACCCCATCAACTTTGCTTGTTCTATACTTATGTTGCCATGGCATTAAGTAGCTAAGATACGGTTACGTCTAGAACCTATGTTTATGGCAGTATTTTTCAGGAAATTTTAAAATATATATTTTCTATTTTCTGATTGTGGTGAAAAGGGAATAATTCTGGAATCATGTTGGTGCCAAAGTTTACATTAAAAAAAGGCAATTACTTACATTTTCTTTATCTGTCTGAGTCTTAGGGGTGAGAGTCAATTGTAATATAATGTAGCCCATATAAGTTGATTTTCCTTTTTCAGATAACATAACTTTCATTTCCTCAGTCCTGAAAAAAAATAAATGGCAGAAAATGAAACTTTAAGATTTTTTTTTTTTTTGTCATAAGTTTTATATAACATGATTTAGATGGGTCAGTATCTATATTAGATTTTGTTTTAGTATTTTGGTTTTCAAGATTTTTTGTGTTGAAACATATTTTGATGTAGCCTGGAAGGGTCATTATGCCAACAGTAAACACATGCACTGGTTCTATTACACTTCTTTTGCTATTATTAATCAATTAGTTAATATTTAACCATTTCAGTACCACATAAAAAGAACCTATGCCAGTGTCACATGAAAAGCACTCATGCTGGTGCCATGTAAAAAGCACTTGTGCCGGTGCCACACAAAAAACATCTGGGCCTGTGCCATGTAAAAAGTACCTGTGCTAGTGTCATACAAAAGTACACATGCCAGTACCATGTAAGAAGAATCCAATTTACTCTGTAAAGTGGTGGTCATTAAGAAGGACATCCAGCCATATAAATCATGCCATAACAGACAAACCAGAGCCTGATGTATCTATCTGGTTAGCCAGTTCCTGTCAAACATTCTAACCAATACCAACACAGAAAACGGACATTAAATGATGATGATGATGATGAGATGATGATGAATTAACTAATTTTTTTATTTGATTAATCATTTAATCAACCAATTAGTCAGTTAAGGTCATCAAAGTCCTTTTGCCATCATTTGTAACCTCATCAATGACATGTCCTCTCTACCCCAGGTCTGCTTCGGGTCTGTGATTGACGAACCAACCAATTAATCAAGCAATCAATTGGTTAATTGGTTAACTAATGATAACAACAACAACAGAAGTGAAATGGAACCAGTGCATGTGTTTATCGTTGGCGTAATAACCTTCCCAAGACAACAAAATCTTTATTAGATTTTTCTGGAAATCTTTTAGTCATTGTGCAATGGCTATCACGTTAAAGTGTGGGATCACATTGTCATAAATAGAGCATTGAATTGAACACCTGAGTAAGGTGCATAACTCTGCTTGCTCAAGTTAATCAGACCAAAAACAAAAAAAGAGAAAGAGGGAGAGAGAGAGTTTATTCTGGTCCTATTTCACAGCCAATAGGTTTCTGTGAAATTTCTCTTTTTTTCCTTTCATTTACATCATGGAAATCAAACATTTTATGAAGAGTAAAGGAGAATTAAGGTATAGCTATGTGGTTATAGAACTGACTTTGCAACCTTATGGGGTTAGTTTGATACTATTTGGGAATAATTCAAGGCAGTTTACAATTCTGATGACAAAAAACTTAAGTTGTAATCTAGGTAAGGAAAAAAAAAATCATCTTCAAGAAGCCCACAGTAACATCACTGCTCAAGCTATATTAACAAAGATCTGAACTCAGCAATACTGAGTAATAAATGATACCTTAATGATACTAAGCTGTTGAACAATATACAGTTGCAAACCATGGCTTCCCCTGCACTGGTGACGTGTATCTAGGCAGACTACAATTTTAATAAATATCTGTAATATAAAACAATGTATTGAATTGTACAAAACCTTGATTGTTCCTCTGATAAGTCAATACTTGAGCCAGTAGAGATTCTACATCCAAGTAAATATTCTAGTTTATAAAACGATAGCTCAGGAAAACTGATGTACAAAATTGGTTTTCAAATTGTAGCACAAGACCATCAATTGCAAGGTACATATTTTATCAACCCCAACAGGATGAAAGACAAAATTGACCCCTTTATTCAGAAACATAAGGTCGTAAAAAATGCCGCTAAGCATTTTTGTCCAGTGTGGTTATGATTCTTATTTCTTTACTACCCACAAGGGGCTACACACAGAGGGGACAAACCACGACAGAGAAAGGGATTAAGTCGATTATATTGACCCCAGTGCACAACTGGTACTTATTTAATCGATGTTGAAAGGATGAAAGGCAAAGTCGACCTTGGCGGAATTTGAACTCAGAACGTAGCGGCAGATGAAATATCACTAAGAATTTTGCTCGGTGTGCCAACGTTTCTGCCAGCTCGCCGCCTTAAATGTGCTAATGATTCTGGTAGCTCACCACTTTAACCAGATGTACAATATTGATTTTAAATTTTGGCACAAGGCAAATAATTTTGAAGGGGAGAATAAATCGATTACATTGACCCCAGCACTCAACTGATACTTATTTTATTGACCCTGTATGGATGAAAGGCAAAGGTGACCTCAACAGAACTTGAACTCAAAACATAAAGATGGACGAAATGCTGCTAAACATTTTGCTTGGTGCAGTAATGAATCTTGCAGCTTGCTGCCTTAAACTGACGTACAATATTGATCGGCAAATGAATAAGCAAATGAAACAAAGTATTGGATAAGGAAATTGCAACTTACACATTAGGTTCCAATGTGGTAAGGTCGATAGTGGCTGACCCCATCGAGTCATCATGCATGGCTCGATCATAGTCAAATACCTTTATACTAAGTGGCTTTAAAACATCTTCAACTGGGATTGTAAATTTCTCTTCCCAACGAGGATTAAGGTTTTTATATATTATTCGGCTTTTATGAAGTAGTTTACTATCAATTTTGAATTTGACATATGGATCACTTGTTCCTGAAAACAGAAAATATTGTTGCTCTATTATTATGTTTAATGTAAATTCAATAAAAAAAAATTTTTTAATATTTTTTATCAAAATATAAATCAATAATGAAATAACAAACAATAATTCTATATCTTCAGCATGCTGATTAACCCTTTTGGTTCCAACTTGCCTGAGATTGCTGCTTGTTCTATGATACAATTTAAAATTTTTAAAGTGGTCTAAATCAAAACATTCCAAAAAAATTTCATGGTTGTTTGTTTCAAACACCAGCTTATTAATGACAAGGTTATCTTACTAACTGCATAATTTTCAAAATTAATTGAAACAACAGAAACATGATAACAAAAGGGTCAAAATGATGCAAATTTAAACTTTCAAACATTTATGTTCATTTATGTTCCAAACAAGTTATTTTACAAAATTCTTCATTATCTTCAAAATTAATTGATACAAAAGCAGTGTATTTCAACAGAAATATGGTAACAAAAGGATTAAAGTAGAAAGGTACAAGTATATTAATACATATGTACTCCCAACTGAAACAATGACTAATGTAATCTACTAATTTTCATGGTACCTAAACTAATTTCAACTGCATGTCTTTTGTTGGTTTTTTTTTTTTTATTTTTGATCTGTTATCACATTCACGTCTAATTCTCCAAGTTTTTTGCAACATTATTGAACAAATGAGTTTAATTATGTCTTATTTTCTAAGAAGAGTTATTAACACTGATGGAAAATCTTTTAAAGTGTTAAGCTTATGTAATTCTAATGAACCTTTAAATATTTTAGCTTGCTTTTTCTTTGTTGATTTTTCCCCCTTCTGTAATCAAAAAAATAAATAAATAAAAGCAGAAAAAGTCAAATGAAAAGTTATAGAGAGACAATAATTTAACAGTAAGAGTATCAAACTCAATGCAATGATAGATTTCAATGGCTTAGATTTGAATTCATCATCATCATCATCATCATCATCGTTTAACGTCCGTTCTCCATGCTAGCATGGGTTGGACAGTTTGACCGGGGATCTGGGAAGCCAGAAGGCTGCACCAGGCTCCGGTCTTATCTGGCAATGTTTCTACGGCTGGATGCCCTTCCTATTTTTATAAATAACCATCTTTTCCAAAGAATTATTATTCTAAGTTCAAACTTTGACAAAATGAACAAAACATGAATAACAGAGCAGGAGAGATAACAGAAATGTTACATGACCATATATTACTCTTTACTCTTTTACTTGTTTCAGTCATTTGACTGCGGCCATGCTGGAGCACCGCCTTTAGTCGAGCAACTCGACCCCGGGACTTATTTTTTTGTAAGCCCAGTACTTATTCTAACGGTCTCTTTTGCCGAACTGCTAAGTAACGGGGACATTATCACCCAAGCATCGGTTGTCAAGCAATGCTAGGGGGACAAACACAGACACACACATGCATATATATATATACATATATACGATGGGCTTCTTTCAGTTTCTGTCTACCAAATCCACTCACAAGGCTTTGGTGGGCCCGAGGCTATAGTAGAAGACACTTGCCCAAGGTGCCACGCAGTGGGACTGAACCCGGAACCATGTGGTTGGTAAACAAGCTACTTACCACACAACCACTCCTGCACCTATATATGGTAGTTTAAATTTTATGGATCAGCACCAGGGGTGTGATCCTTTGTTGCCATAAGCATCCTTAATTATAACTGACAAAAGCCACCAAAGGGATAAGCTGGAGATGATGTAGACCTCAAAGCATTCAAATGGTTCTTTTGTTACAGATCAGCTTGATCAGAAGATACAGAGAAAATAAAGAATTCCAATTCTCCATTCCAAAATCGCAGCTGAGCAACAGACAGACAGCGGAATTATTTCAAATATTTCACTGATTCTAATTAACAAAATATAAAATTAGGTAGGATTCAATTAGAAAACTGTAATGCACTCAATTTGGTGACATACGCAATTTGTTCAAGGAGTCTAACATTGAGCCTTTACTTCAAAATACACCACTCAGAATTCTAAGGTACCAAACATAGAACTATGAAGCATTTAGTCCAGCAGTCTGTCGTTAAGCTTTATTTCCACGACTCCACAGTTTCAGATTAGTATTTACTGAATTAACACTTCTCAATTTCTTCTTTTTTAGTTTAATTTAGTTAGTCCACCCTTAAGCAGTTTTCTTCCAGAGTTTTAGATCATTTGCATGTTGGGGGTTTTCCCAGCATCAGTTGATAGCCTGTAGGTCCTGAGAGATTTTGTGCCAAGTGGTCCAAAGTCTACAACATCTTTTTGTTCATCCTGGTGATGTACATCTCACTGCTGTTTTTTGGACACTGATGATCTAGCTGTCACAAGATGAAAGCAGTCAGTTAATTTCATCATTCTGTTACTCTGTCATTGAGTTTTTACCTCAATGTTCTCCCTAAAACTTCTTAAGTTTTGTTAAAGTGAACGAAACACATTAAATAGAAAAAAAATATTTAAAATTTTTATCCTTTTATCTTTTACTTGCTTCAGTCATTAGACTGCGGCCAGGCTGGGACAACCCCCTGAAGAATTTTTAGTCACATGAATCAACCCAAGTTCTTATTTTTTAAAGCTTGGTACTTACTCTAGCAGTCTCTTATAGCAAACTGCTAAATTATGGGACACACACACACACATACAGTGGATGCCTTTCAGTTTGTGTCAACCAAATCCACTAAAAAGACTTTGATTAACCTGAGACTATAGTAGAAGATACCTGGTCAAGGTGCCACACAACGAGACTAAACCTGGAACTATGTGGTTGGGAAGTAAGCTTCTTATTTCTTTATTGCCCACAAGGGGCTAAACATAGAAGGGACAGACAAAGGGATTAAGTCGATTACATCGACCCCAGTGCGTAACTGGTACTTAATTTATCGACCCTGAAAGGATGAAAGGCAAAGTCGACCTTGGTGGAATTTGAACTCAGAATGTAACGGCAGACAAAATACCTATTTCTTTACTACCCACAAGGGGCTAAACACAGAGAGGACAAACAAGGACAGACAAACAGATTAAGTAGATTATATTGACCCCAGTGTGTAACTGGTATTTAATTTATCGACCCTGAAAGGATGAAAGCAAAGTCAACCTTGGCGGAATTTGAACTCAGAACATAGCGGCTGACGAAATACTGCTCAGCATTTTGCCTGGCGTGCAAACGTTTCTGCCAGCTCACTGCCTTCTTCTTACCACACAGCCACTCCTGTGCCTATGTGAATATTTTAAAAATAAAATCAACAATACTATCAAATTTTAAATGTATTACTTGGTACTACAAAGTTCTTTTTTTATTTTTATCTAAGAGATGTAAAATTTTCATAAGAACAAATGGAAATGTTTTTTAGTCTTAAAGTATTAAGACGTATTCTAAGAGGCAATGTTTTGATTTAGCTAAAATCAATAGAACTTTTTCAGAAGTTAACTTATCTTCATAGTTTACTGTAAGGTACTTATGAATAATTTCTGCATACAAAAATCCCAAATTTACATATAAAATCCCAATCTATTTTATACATTAACAATCACAACCCATTTCATACATAAGTTATTCATGCTAAATATTTAATCTTTAATCTTTTACTTTGATTCAATCATTAGAATCTGAGGCCATGCTGGGGCACCGCTTTGAAGGTATTTATGTTTTACTTTTTAAAGTTTGATACTTATTCTATTGGCCTCTTTGCCAAACTAGAGTTATAGAAATTTAAACAAATCAACACTGGTTGTCAAGTGGTGGGAACAACAAGCACAAAGACACACACACACACACATATATATATATATATATATATATATATATACATATGCACACACACACACACACTCACAAATAAAAAGTAATTTTATCTGCACTTAAAAGTAGATGTGTTAGAACACAAAATACTGTGATAGTTACCATGAGAGTAACTCAGGTTTTTTGTGCATATAAGCACTCTTATTTACATTGCTAGTGAGGAGATGAATCATCCACTATTGACACTGCTGAGACTATTAGATCACAATATTTAGACCTACTCTGGCCTTGCCAATGGTAGACACTATCACAAAATCCACTTTTAAGTGGAGATAAATATCACCTTTCAGTATTAATATTGTTTCTGTTGGAAGGCGGTGAGCTGGCAGAAACGTTAGTGCACCGGGCTAAATGCTTAACGGCATTTTGTCTGCCGTTACGTTCTGAGTTCAAATTCCGCCGAGGTCAACATTGCCTTTCATCCTTTCGGGGTCAATAAATTAAGTACCAGTTACACACTGGGGTCAATGTAATTGACTTAAACCCTTTGTCTGTCTGTGTTTGTCCCCTCTATGTTTAGCCTGTTATGGGCAATAAAGAAATAAGAAACATTAGCACACCGAGCAAAATGCTTAGAAGTATTTCGTTTGTCTTTACGTTCTGAGTTCAAAGTCCGCCGAGGTCAACTTTGCCTTTCATCCTTTTGGGATTGATAAATTAAGTACCAGTTGCATACTGGGGTCGATCTAATCGACTGCTCCCCTCCCCCAAAATTTCAGGCCTTGTGCCTAGAGTAGGAAAGAATACTGTTTCTGTTGCTGATAATTATTATCTAATAAATATGTATGTATATGACTGGTTAATCCACAGTTCCTGCAGGCTAAATTCATTCACAGGGCATTGGTTGGCCCAGGGCTATAGTAGAAGACACTTGTCCAGGGTGCCACATAATTGCACTGAACCTGAAACCATATAATTGAAAAGCAAACTTCTTAAGCACAAAACTAGCCGTACATTCAGTGGTGTTGGAGGTTAAATAATTTATTAATCTGCTTCTATGAAGGCGCATGGCTCAGTGGTTAGGGGCATTCGGCTCACGATCGTAAGGTCGTGAGTTCAATTCCTGGTGGCGTGTTGTGTCCTTGAGCAAGGCACTTTACTTCACGTTGCTCCAGTCCACTCAGCTGGAAAAAAATGAGTAGTACCTGTATTTCAAAGGGCCAGCCTTTTCACTCTCTGTGACACGCTGAATCTCCCCGAGAACTATGTTAAGGGTACATGTGTTTGTGGAGTGCTCAGCCACTTACACGTTAATTTCACAAGCAAGCTGTTCCGTTGATCGTATCTGCTGGGACGCTCGTCGTCGAAACCGACGAAGTGCTCCCCTAATCTGCTTCTAATACAATTCTTAGCACTATATATTTTTCATCACAAGAGGATTTTTTCCTTTGTTCCTTTACTTCTTTCAGTCATTTGTCTGTGGCCATGCTGGAGCACCGCCTTTAGTCAAGCAAATCAACCTCAGGACTTATTCTTTGTAAGCCTAGTACTTATTCTATCGGTCTCTTTTGCCGAACCGCTAAGTCACGGGGACGTAAACACATCCAGCATCGGTTGTCAAGCGATGTTGGGGGGAAAAACACAGACACACACACACACACACACATATATATATATATATATATATATACATATACACGACAGGCTCCTTTCAGTTTCCATCTACCAAATCCACTCACAAGGCTTTGGTCGGCCCAAAACTATAGTAGAAGACACTTGCCCAAGGTGCCACGCAGTGGGACAGAACCCGGAACCATGTTGTTGATAAGCAAGTTTCGTACCACACAGCCACTCCTGTACCATGAAAACTAAAGTTAATCTTAGTTGGTCTCAAAAGTCATTAAGTAAAAAAGGAAAGAGACTTAGCACTGCAATGCAATAAAGCTAATACCTTACACTCATGCAGCATATCATCCCTCTTTATGTTCTGAGTTCAAATCCTACCGAGGTGCACCTTACCTTTCATTCTTTTGGGGTTGATAAAATGAGTACCAGTGGAGCACTAGGGTTGATGTAATCGACTTACTCACTACCCCCAAAATTGCTGGCCTTGAGCCAAAATTTGAAACTAATATCTAGTTACACTCTGGGTTCAACTCTGGCCAAGGGAACTTTATCTTTCATCCTTCCCGGGTCAATGAAAATAGAGTACCAGTCAAGTACTTAGTGGCAATTTAACTGATGAAACCCTTCCAGAAAATGTGTGGTCGTGTGTCAAGGTTAAAGGAAAAAATCAATATTAGTGTCAGAAAATAGACTGCTTCCCATTATAGAACACAAGAAGGTTTTCTTATACCAGATGCAATATATCTGCATCTCTATACTGCTGCCGGTGCTACTGCCACCACTACTGCTACTTGCTTCTTGATGTACTACTACTACTACTACTACTACTACTACTACTACTACTACTACTACTACTACTAAAACAAGTCATAATTCATTCAAGATCCTCGGATAATTATCATGTAATTCAGTATCTTTAGATGACCAATTTTATTTTGTTAGCACATGATGGACTACAATTAGAAGCTGATTTATGAATCTGCGTTTGTTATTCTCTGGTTAAACAGTTCTAATTTGAAGTTGTCCTCTGTTGCAAAATAATCATTATGTCGGCTTCATTACAATTTGAGTGATACAAATGATATGTTGATGTGGGTTGTACCGTATTCCTCTCCACAACCAACCCCACCATCTACTGTACTAAATACTTTGTTAGCTTGGCTTTCTTTGACATTGAGTAATTTTAGAGGAATTTTAATATCTATTTTAAGCATCATTATAACATCTATTTTGCTGTGTTGTGATGTGCTGGATGGGTTGACTGTATACATTTATTTGTTTCACATTTGTCTTTCCATGATAACATAGGCCTAGAAGAAGAATATTATTGAGGCATCATTTTACAGCCGAATGCCCTTCCTGTTGCTAACCATTACCTGTTTCTCAAGCAAGGGGCTCTTATAACACAGCTTCAAAAGGACGATTTCAATGAATGATTTGTTGACAGGAGAAATAACTACACTGTCACTACTTGCATCCCAGTGACTTTATAATAATAATAATAATGAAATTATTGTATACAGTGCTCAGGTGCACCACAACTTGTCAAAAGTGCATATAAACCATATGCAGTAATGTACAAATGTCTGGGAAGTGAACAGTGTATGAGTCAAATACATACTTGTGTGTGTATGGAGGGGAGAAAATCAGGTGTAGTGTTGGCGAATCTCAGGAAGTATGGAAGTTTTGAAGGATGCAGTGCTCCGACAAGTAACAACTGATGCCGGCAGTTTGTTCCATACTTCAGCAACTCTTAGCGTGAAAAAATGTTTCCGAAAGTCATGGGAGGTGTGCTGTTTTATGACTTTGTAAATATGTCCACAGGTGTTAGACGGGTAGAGTTTGAAAAGGTGCTCAGTGTTATTGTTTGTAAGATGGTTGATAATTTTATGGGTGTTTTATGGAGAATCACAAATGTAAACAAACAAACATGCACATCTTTACATATTTTTTTTTATCATGTCATGTGTGAGACCCATATCCTGAAATTTAACCGTACCACTTCTCATGTTTTTATTTCTCTTCAGCTAAAAATACTTTCTACTGGCATGAACTAAACATTTCCATTTAGAATGGAAGGAAACTGTGGAAGAGGTAGACCCAGGAAGACATGGGACAAAGTGGTGAGGTATGATCTTTGGATGTTGAGTCTCATGGAGGTGATGACAAGTGATCAAAACCTTTGGTGATAGCAGTGCTTGAGAAGATACATGAAGCTAAGTTAAATTGTAGTTGTGGCGGTACCTTTGACATGCCCGAGATATGTAAAAGGCACCTGTGCCAGAGGTATGTAAATGGCACCTGTTCAAGTGACATGTAAAAGGTACCCATGCTGGTGACACATAAAAGTAATCCACTATACACTGGGGAGTGGTGGGCATTAGAAAGGGCATCCAGCCACAGAAACCAAGCCAAAATAGACTTGAGCCTGGTGCAGTTTACACGTTCCAGTCAGACCATCTAACCTATGCCAGCATAGAAAACATGCTAAATGATGATGATGATGATGATGAATTCCATGTCTCTTTATGTATATTACATGTTCATACCAGCACACTCATTTCTCCTGTATACACAGGCTGATACTTTTAATGCCTAGTCAATCTCCAAATTCATTTGTATTCTGCTCTTCATACAGATTGATGTTACAAATCCATCATGTGAAGCTCTTTAAATTTCTCTTCAGCCTCTGCAGATTTTCTATATCGAACGTTCTGGTCTAACTATGAGGCATAATCATATTTCTTACATTAACTTCAAACAGCCTTCTTTTAGCTATTAACAAAGGTATTAGCATCATGAATTTCATTTTTCTTATTTTCACTATAACCACCTCCAAGATACAATACTCACAGTTATGCCGATAATACCATACTTCGATCTTCCTGAACATTTTGCATACAAGCATCATCAATATACACCCTAAACACATCATTCCAGACTTGTACAGCTTCTATGAGCAGAGACTGTAAGAATAGCTTTCAATGACAACATGACATAGACACTTCTTCAAAGTACAAAGACACAATCGCTACATATAGTAAAGAAACAGTCTTGTGCCATCCTCAGATTATATATACATTCATACACACACACACACAACATATATATATATATATATAATATATATATATATATATATATATACATATACATATATATATATATATATTTGGCTAATATTATACATGTAATATTTCAAGCTACAAACCACTTAAAGCTGCTACAAATACAAGGCCTTGATATTGCCAATAATTATTGAAATCTCCAATAATTGCATAAAATAAATCTGCTTTTAAACAGTTTCTGGTTCCTCTGTTTCCTCGTTAGGTTATTGATAATTTGTATCAGCAGCACTGACTTCATTATCGTAAAAACATTTGTCATTGTCAGAATTCAATGATTCCTGCAACAGTTATTTTAATGTTCTTTTGCTCTTGGGATATGGTATGCAGAAATCACATCACTGTGTGGTTGAGGAGTTCGCTTTTCAGCCACAAGGTTTCTGGATTCAGTTCCATTCTACAACACATTTGGAAAGTGCTTTTTACTATAACCTTGGACCAACCAAAGCTTTGTGACTGAATTTGGGAGTGGAGAACCAAAGGACCATCATTCGTATGTGTGTGTGTGCGAGCGTGCGTGTGTATGATTTACCCCTCAAATACATTACTCCTAGGTCCATTCTGACATGGAACAGTAGTACCTGTCAAGGAACCATACATGAGTTAAATAGATTTCCTAGGGGTAGAGGCAGCTCCCTTTATTTTTGTGAAAGTCACAAGGAAGGCAGCACTTCTAGGGGAAAGATATTTTGACATAAAACTTGCAGTAAAAATTGTATCAATCATCTTCCAATGCTTGTGACTGGAACCTGCTACGACAGCCAAGAGAGTGGCAAAAGTATTATACAAGCTTTTGTCATTTAAACCCGTTGATGTACAGATGTCTCATTATTGCTTCATTTCCTGATCTGTTGTGTATTTTATGGTCCTACAGTAATGGACGTGTAGCATGAAATGTCATATCCACACATGTGTAAGCATGAAAGCAAATCAGAACAATCAGGCTAAATAGTTGATGGTTATCATCTGACAAGATGAAGCAATCACCACGTGTGTGTGTGTGTGTGTGTGTGTGTGTGCGTGTGTGTATCTATCTACAATCACTCATATACAAAAATGCAGTGATCTGCATTGCTTTCAGTTGCTTCTGTCAAGAAACCATCGAGGTGCTTCATGCCTTTGAAGATGTGTGGGGTAAGTGATCCCTCAGTTGAAATTCAAGTAAGGATTAATATCAGGAAAGGTTTCCAGCTGTAAGACAATGGCTCAACATATTTGTCTAACCCATGCAAGCAAGAATGAGAAAAAAGAAAAACAGGAGAGCTTAGCAAAATATGTTCTGAGACATTCATTAAGAAATATTTAAGCATCATGAAACAGAGGCTACACAGTTATGTACTAATTCCACAGATAATCTTTATCCTAAGCAATACATTCTTTGGACACAACCTTCAGGGTTGGTGAAAGCGATGTGGTGGACAATGAAAAACCTGGCTGATAACAGTCAAGGCTGATCTGGAACCCAACCTAGGCCCCCATATCTATGGCGTTCACCGCTGGAATAAGGAGTGGTTGGAGATCATGCAGGTCGTTAGCCTCAAATCGCCAGGTCTGGCCGGCGTTTGTGAGAGATGCAGCATTGAGGATGAATGAAGCCAGCTCAACCCACCCCGGGTGAATGCTGTCTCAAGAAAGAAAGAAGAAGACACAACAGGCAACTTTTAATACTCAATCAATTTCTTTCAACTTTACTGGAAATATTATTAATAAAGAGAACAGAATGATTTGGTTGTGTTTTGCTTCCTGAAATAGCATATTGTGAAGCAGCTATATTTGGTATGAAATCTAGATCTAAAGAAAAACATTTTTAAAAGCGGCTTGCTCATAACTTCAGTTTCACTGATGCAGTAGCTTGCTTTTCTGGCTAATACAACTGAAATCTTTTTGGTTACAATGTAGTCCACATACTCTTAAATAATCTTACAATAATTGGATGACTGAAGATTTAATGAAATCGTCAATATTAGCTTAGAGCAGACAGTATTTACATTAACAGTTTTTCATACAACTTCTGGCACGACTGCTTATCTTTAGGGGATAATTTCACTCTTATGACGTCAATTGATCACATTTTAGAAATTCGCTAGGAGAATTTCACAATATATCTGAATGTGTAACTTATTCAATGCTGTACTCTCTCTCTAGTCTTAAACTAAGATGACAAATAAACTATGCAACAGCACATCACACTAAAAGAACTGACACCAGCAAAAGTTCTTTTACAGTTTAGAAATATGAACTCAGTGTTCTTTGATCATATTTATAACCTTTTACTTAGACACATCTCTTTCATGTTAATGACAACATATATGGTCTATCACTCATTTATATAACCTCATTAAAATATTTAAAGCTAGTCATTTATCTTTAAACATATTATATCTTTTATCATCTCAAAAATATTATCAATATTTGTTGTCAAATGAGAGAAGCAACAAATTGTTATCATCATCATCATCATCATTATTTAATGTCTATTTTCCATGCTGGCATGGGTTGGATGACAAGATTATCAATATTGCCTTTGTGAAAATCACATATTTATAATGTTCCTTCGGACATATGTTACCTAACAGGTAATTCTTTTCTTAACCCCTGTATAGTTCTAAGAGGCTCGAATTAACAGATGCCATCATCTGCTTCTTGATGTAAGGGAACTGGAATAAACTGAACGGCAAAAGCTTTGAACCGTTGAACTTAATGCTTGTTTTGAATTTTCTGTCATATTAAAAAAATGTTGCTCATCAGAATCTTTAAGACAGCAATACAGAAGGTGTCCTGGCCAACTCAGGAATACATCATCATCATCATCATTTAACGTCCGTTTTCCATGCTAGCATGGGTTGGACGGTTCAACCAGGGTCTGGGAAGCCTGGAGGCTGCACCAGGCTCCAGTCTGATCTGGCAGTGTTTCTACAGCTGGATGCCCTTCCTAACACCAACCACTCCGTGAGTGTAGTGGGTGCTTTTTATGTGCCACCAGCACAGAAGCCAGTCAAGGTGGTGCTGGCATTGGCCACGCTTGGATGGTGCTTTTTATGTGCCACCCTCATCCATACACATCACATTCCCAAACCATCACAATTTCCTCTCTTGCACATTCTATCTGATTCCTCTCATCCCCAGCTTTTCTTTCAATATATTTGCATGCACACTGACACTGCAGCATCCAGCAGAGCATGTTATCTTCATATCTTCTAATCTGCACATGTCCTCTGCATTTCTGACCCAAGTTTCAAATCATGTAGCATTGCTGTTTGTACACAAGCATCAACAATCTGCCTTTCATTCTGAGACAGAAACCTTTCGTTATCAACAGAGGCAGCAACTTTCTGAACTTTCCCCAGCCTCTTCTTACACTGTCCACCAGACTTTCAGAACATCCACCAACATTGCAAATGAGATCATTTAAGCAACAGAAGCTATTTACCACCTCTGAGGATCCACTTGTGTATTTCATCATCATCATTATTTAGTGTCTGCTTCCCATACTGGCATGGGTTAGATGGTTTGACTGAATCTGGTGCTGGAGAGCTGCACTAGGTTCCGATCTGATTTGGTATGGTTTCTACAGCTGGGTGCCTTCCTAATGCCACTCCAAGAGTGTAAAGGGTGCATTTTATGTGACACCAGCACAGGTGCCTGTTATGTGATACTAACACCAGCCACAAACACAATTTCACTTGGCTTGATGAGTCTTCTCAAGCATGGCATATCACCAAAGGTCTCAGTCACTTATCACTTCTGTCAAGCCCATCGTTTGAAGGGAGCTTTTCACATGCCACCAGCATAGGTGCCTGTTACATGACACTGGCATTAGTCATGACTATGATTTCACCTGGCTTGATGGGTCTTCTCAAGCACGGTAAGGGCTCAGTCACTTGTCCTTGCCTCCACAATTTCCAGTGTGCTCTGAACATTTATTACTTCTCAGCATCTGCCAAATACAAAGTCTGTTTTCTGTCAACTTGCATGTATGTATATATACATATAGTATATATGCATACTTTTGGAAGTCTGCTTACAATCTAAATTTGCCTTTTATAGAACTATCTTCGATACTTCATGAGTGTAGCCTCACCCCCTAGGATGCTTGGAGAACTCATATGTGTTTTGGCTGATGAGTATGGGACACTTGTATTTGCTGCAATATTTGCAGCTTTTAATAAAGCTGGTCTTCGTATGAAACAATTGTACTGAAAAACTAATCCATTCTTGTTGCTTTTTTTCTTGTATATATACATATATATATATATATATATATATATATATAATTAAGATGTTTACTTCACAACCATATTGTTTAGAGGTTCATTTCCTCACCAGGGCACCTTGGGTAAGCATCTGCTACCATGGCTCTACGTGAATTTGGTAAATGAGAACAGTGCAGAAGTTGTCGTGCATGTGTATGTGTATATTTGTATTTGTATCTCATAAGAGGGAAGTAAACAAACCAATAGCAGAACTTAGATGCTGGTTCGTTTACTTCACTTTGACTAAATGGTTAATCAAAAGAAAAACAACAGAATAAGTAATAGACTTTAGAAAAGGAGGTTGATTTCAGTGACTAAATCTTTCAAAGTGGCACCTCAGCAAAACCACAGTCCAAAGAGTGAAACAAGTAAAATGAATATAAGAGAGGTGGGGAGTGTGCAAGTGTGTGTGAACACACAGATGCATAATCACAAATATATATATATATATATAAGTGCAGGAGTGGCTGTGTGGTAAGTAGCTTGCTTACCAACCACATGGTTCCGGGTTCAGTCCCGCTGCCTGGCACCTTGAGCAAGTGTCTTCTACTATATCCTCAGGTTGACCAAAGCCTTGTGAGAGGATTTGGTAGACGGAAACTGAAAGAAGCCCGTCGTATATATGTATATATATGTGTGTGTGTTTGTCCCCCCCACATTACTTGACAACCGATGCTGATGTGTTTACACCCCCATAACTTAGCAGTTCGGCAAAAGAGACCGATAGAGCAAGTACTAGGCTTACAAAGAATAAGTCCTGGGGTCAATTTCCTCAACTAAAGGCGGTGTTCAGCATGGCCACAGTCAAATGACTGAAACAAGTAAAAGAGTATATATACATAAATATATATATATATATATATAACGGGAAGCTTTATGAAAATAAACAAAAGACGAAGGCAGGTGGAAAACAAACGAACAATTGTATTAGTATGGCGCTCAGGAATATAAATAAAACAAGTCTTTAACGTTTCGAGCCTACGCTCTTCAACAGAAAATACACAGAGAGAGAAAAACACAGAAAGAAGGAGAGAAAAAAAATGCGTGCAGTAGCTAACGAATCAACATGGCGATCTGATTTCGGCCAGAGGTCAAAGATCAAACATGAGACGCGAGAGCGAAATAAGGGGAGATAATAGGGTTGATAAAAGGGTTGAGGACCAGCTAAAAGTGCGTGGGAGGGGTCTGGATGTGTGTATGTATAGGGTTGGTGTATGTATTAGTATGTATAAGGGTGTGTGTGTGGTGTGTGTGTATGAGAGAGTATTAGTGCGTAAGATTGGTCTGGACGTGCGTATGTATGGGGTTGGTGTTTTTGTATGTATTAGTATGTATTAGTTATGTATTAGTACGTATTGGTATGTATAGGTGTGTGTGTGTGTGTGTGTGAGAGAGTATAAGTGCGTATGCGGGGTCTGGACGTGTGTATGTATAGGGTTGGTGTAAGTATAGTATGTACTAGTATGTATTAGTACGTATTAGTATGTATTAGTTGGTGTGTGTATTAGTATGGCACATCATATGTGATGTGATGTGTTAAAGTCATGTGGTGTAGTGAGGAAGAGGGGGAGGGGGGAAAGAGGGGTAGGGGGAGAAGAGGGGGAGAGAAGGGGAGGGGAAGAAGAGGGGGAGGAGAAGGGGGAGAGAGAGGATGGGGGAGAAGGAAGGGGATGAGGGGGATAAGGAGGAAAGAGGGGGAGAGAGAAGGGGAGAGAGGGAGTGAGGGAGCAGAGGGAAGGGGAAGAGGGAGGGAGAAAGAGGGAAGAAGGGAAGGGGAGTAGGGGTGAAAGGATGAAGGACTGAAGAAGTAGGGTCGGGGGAGAAAGGATAGGTGAGGAGGGGGGTGAGGTTAGATGAGGAGGGGGGGGGAGTTGAGACCAAATGGCGTATAGAGCGAAGAGAGAAGATTAATCCTGTTCACGGCACAAACGGGAATCCGGATGGCCTCTGTGTAGGACAAACCGAACACAGATAGGTGTTGCAAGGAGTGACCGGTGGAGCGGAAATGGCGTGAGACCGTGTGTCGTTCGCAAGGTGGATGTCACGAAAGTGTTCCGCGAACCGGTCAGCCAAGCGCGTCCCTTTGTCCGATGTACAAGGATTGCAGAGAGAGCAAGAGATGCAATAGATAATATTGCTGGAGGTGCAGGTGAAGGAGTGGATGATGGGATAGGGTCGATGGTGGGTGCTAGTGAGGCGGGTGGTGTTGGAGAGGTAAGGGCAAGTGCGGCAACGTGGGCGGGAGCAGGGGAACGAGCCGGTTGGGAGGTAGGGTCAGGGAAGGAGCTATGGACCAAAAGGTCTCGAAGGTTGTGGGCTCGTTTGAAAGAGGGGAGGGTCGGTTAGGGAAGAGGTGTGAAGTGGACGGGTCGGACTGGAGACGACGGAAAGCTCGAAGAATGGTGCGTTGGAGACGTAGGGTCGTGGGGTGGTAAGTGAGGGGAAAGGGAGGCGGGAGACTACAGGGCGGGTTCGGGGAGAGAGCAGATACACGGTCCACGGACCGTGCTCTGGCAAGGGCGGTGTGGATAGTGGTGAGGGGGTATCCACGTAGGGTGAAGTGGTGAGCCATACGTTGAGACTGAGTCTCAAAGTCATGGTCGTCACTACAGAGCCTACGTAGACGGAGGAATTGGGAATAGGGGATGGAAAGCTTGGTGTGTTCTGGGTGGGAGGAAGAGAAGTTGAGGTATGAGTCACAAACACACACACATGTATACATGTACACACACACCACACACACACACACTGTACAGTTTCATGCTATCCATACTTGATAGTATAGATTTTTAGTTTGGGCCAAATGCCAAAAATTTATGGAATATATGTATATACAATTGAATCCAACTTAGTATGTAACAGGCAATTACTTTATTGAATCTACAAAGATGAAAGCACAGACAATCCAATTGGGATTTGAACTTTGAATGTAAAGGAACCTAGCAAAACATCATTTATAATTCTCCAACTCATTAACCTATTTATTTTTTAAAAAAACAAAAAAGAAATCCACCTGCCTCTTGTTTACCAGTCAAGGCTGCGACAATTTAAACGGTGCCAAGTCTGCCTCTTGCTCACTGAAATATGTATGTGTAAACATAACAAATATCAAACACATATTTCTTTACCGCATTATGTAATAATCCTTTTTACTAAAGGCACAAGGCCTGAAATTTGGGGGTGAAGTAGGGCTTGTCAATTACATCGACCCCAGTGTTTCACTGGTATTTAATTTATTGACCTCGAAAGGATGAAATTGAAAATCTACCTCGGCAGAATTTGAACTCAGAATGTAAAGATGGGCGAAATACCGTTAAGTGTTTTGTCCAGCATGCTAACGATTCTGTGTCAGATCGCCACCTTATTTGCATTATGTAATAATACTAGATGATACTGATTAAATAGGTAAAGTTGAGCAGATACCTTCAAATTTTGTCCTCTAGCTATTGAAGATGGGAGACGTGTTAGCCATTCAAAATACACAAAGACTGTTAACTTCACTTAAACATCTATCATTTGGGGCAAAGTATTGAAGGCCGAACTCAAAACGCTGAACTTTACAAAGATGACAGAGGACCGAGATATGTGGTACATTGCTGTGCTCAAGAAGACCTGCCCACCACAACAGAATTTTGATCCTAAAACCAAGGTGCCACATACAAAACATTGGTATGGGTGTTGGTGCCATGTAAAAAGCACTGGTGATGGTACCACATAAAAAGCACCCTGTACATTTTGTAAAATGGTTAGCATTAGGAAGGACATCTGACCATAGAAACCAAGTCAAAATAGAATATGGAACCTGGTGCGGGCCCTGGTCTTGCCTGTTCCTGTTAAGTTGTTCCAATTCATGCCAGCATGGAAAACAGGCACTAAATATTGATGCTGTTGATGATGATGATGTCAAAATTGTCTTTGCACAAACTACAACCTGATTACTGACAAGGCTATACTGCATTTCTTGTCAGTGACCAGGTCACAGTTCGTGTGACAAAGATTTTGACACCATATTACAAACAAAACAAGTTTACATGAAGTTAACAGTGTTTGTGTGTTTCTTATTTATTTATTGCCCACAAGGGGCTAAACAGAGGGGACAAACAAGGACATAAAAAGGGATTAAATTGATTACATCAACCCCAGTGCATAACTGGTACTTAATTTATTGACCCCCAAAAGGATGAAAGGCAAAGTCGACCTTGGCGAAATTTGAACTCGGAACGTAAAGACAGACGAAGTACCACTAAGCATTTCTGCCGGTGTGCTGATGTTTCTGCCAACTCACCATGTTTGTGTGTTTCTGAATGGCTAATAAATACGTATCCTCTATGTTGCAATCATTTTAGTTTCAACACGTGGTCTCAGACCAAATCATTCACATGGCAAGGACATCTCCAAATTAAATAAAGTAAAATGAAATAAAACCTTATTTACAATTTATTATTTTTTTAAAAATCTCTATCTCAATAAAGTTAATAAATGTAAGTAGTTACGATTTGTTATTTAATGCCAACAGCTTTGTCAGTTTACAAAGTGGATTCTGTATTTTAAAATTTATTTCATCTATTTCGTTCCGTATCAGCTAATGGATCCATTATTTGTCAATGAATCGTATTATCTGAGAGGATTATTGTGATAATGCCTTGTTCTGATTCGTTTCCCCAACATTGTTTAACCCTTTCGTTACCAAACCGCCCAAAGCCGCCCGAAAAAATTTTTGGTTAATGAGACCAAACTGCCCAAAGCCGCCTGAATTTACCTATTCATATTTAAATGAGAATATCAGAGCAAATCTCTTTAGTACATTCGTGAAAACACGTATTATACTTTGTAAACAGTTCAACTACAGTTTTGTACAAAAATCGAGGTGTAATTTTAATTCCGTGAATTTTGGGAGATTTTTTTCCGAAATTTGTTCCTATTGTGTTTTCAAAATTTGTAATTCTGACAAAAAATGGATACGAATTTCATTATATCAAGCAGCGAGTCAGAATTCGAAGGATTTTCTACTGAAGACCTTCATAAATCTAACTCTATGACTGAAAAAAAAAAGCACGTGGTATTTGATAATGAATCTGATGTTTCATTTTCCGAAAGTGAAAACAGTGAATCCGAGAGCTCCGACAGCGATAAAGAAAATGAATTGGCACCTGAATGGAGTGAAAATTTAAAAACTGTTTCTTTCGGTGATTTTTCTGAAGAAACTGGACCAAGCCACAGACTTTCCCAGAAGAGTAAAGCCTTAGACTATTTCTTTTTACTTTTTCGAATGAGCCCATTTGAAATCATTACGGCAGAAACGAACTGTTACGCTAAACATAAACAAAGTGAAAGAAACGATAGTTTGTGGTTTCCCACAACCTTAAATGAAATTAAGGCCTATTTTGCCATAAATATTATTATGGGTATCAGAAAGTTACCCAGAATAACAAATTCTATCGTAAAATTTTGTTGTATACCCAATTGAATATTAGCTAATAACCCATTTTCTATAGCGATGTTTGAACAAAATTTTAATAATTTTATATTTTGTTGAATTTACCTGTATCTACCTGCAATTAGAGTCACTTTGTGACAAAAATTATAGTATAGAATTGGTTGAGAATATTTCATTAAATTATCTTCCAAAAATCACATTAATATATCGATAAATAAAAAAGTTATAGTTGTTTAATGAAACCAGACTAAATTTATGATTACGTTAGAAATTAATTGAAACACATGAGGGGTGTAATTTGGTCAGAAATATAGTAACGAAAGGGTTAAACCAGATTTCTGCAGGGGGGGGGGAATAATTGATTCAAGTAAAGTGTGAGACAAGTGAGAGAGAGAGAGAGAGAAAGTGTGTGTGTAAGCGCTTCTATGTGTGTGTGTGTGTGTGTGTGTGTAAGTGTTTCTATGTGTGTAAGTGTTTCTATGTGTGCATGTGTGTGTGAATGTGTGCATGTGTGTGAGCACTTGTATGTGTGCCTGTGTGTGTGAGAGAAAGAGAGGGGGAGTGCTTGTATATGTGCATGTGTTTACACACACACACACACACACTCACTCATTTCAGCTATCTCAACAAAAGTGGTTTAAGTTTTTCTGAAACTGTTAACCTTTTCTATATAGTCTCTTTGCTTTGATTGAAACCCTGGCTTTCTTTGGAAAATAGTTTAAATCTTTTCCTTGAAGACATGGCTATTTAGCTGTAAAATAAAAATATATTCTTAACTTGTTTGGTATCATGGCTTCATTCGACATTTTTTTAGCCACACACAATATGCAGTGAAAATTGTCGATCATCATTTGCCGTCCAAACAAGGCCAAAATTTAAATATCTATTGCAATATCAATGACTGAACCATACCTTCATCTTATTAACATTAACCCTCTAGCATTTAAATTAGCCATATCAAGCCGAAAGAATTTACCTTTTTTTTTTTCAAACTGGCCAGATCTGGGATTACCCTCCAATTTTATTCTAGATATAAACAATCATGTCACTGAAATCTCAATGCTACAAAGTAATGCATGTCTACATCGAAGAGGCCAGGGAACAGAAGAAAGAAGGAGAAAGGAGACATGCACCCAACACCAGAGCTGAAGACACCTGCGAAAGGGGGGGGGGGCACCACGTCAAAACGGTAGAAGAGTAGGGGCCGAAACTGGACATGGTTCATCCTGATGATGTCTTGAGCTAACTGGATCCTACAAAGGAGCTGTTGTGGTAGCAGACCACGAAACACAGTTGAAATTCCTCAGCATTACATTTGACTAAATGGTTAAGCCTCGTTGCTTTTGAGGACTGTTCACTTTCAGATTCACAATCATCACTGCTATGTTTCTTCTTAATAAATAAACTTATCCATTGTATGACTAAATATACTTGTCTTGGTCAGTTAGAATTCATGAATGGTACAATGGATGCATCATCACCGTTATCCTTCATTTTCCTTATCTAATGTCCATGATCCCCCCTGGTATGGGTTAGATGGTTTGACAGGATCTAACAGGTCCAAGGACTGCATTATGCTCCAATGTCTACTTTGGTAGAGTTTCTTATTTCTCTACTGCTCACAAGGGGCTACACACAGAGGGGACAAACAAGGACAGACAAAGGGATTAAGTTGATTATATCGACCCCAGTGCGCAACTGGTACTTATTTAATCGATCCCGAAAGGATGAAAAGCAAAGTCAACCTCGGCAGAATTTGAACTCAGAATGTAGTGGCAGACGAAATACTGCTAAGCATTTCGCCCAGCGTGCTAACGTTTCTGCCAGCTTGCCGCCTTAGAAACACTTTGGCAGAGTTTCTATGGCTGGATGTTCTTCCTAATTCCAATTTCAACTGCTTTAAAGTGTGTACTGAGTGATTTTTTTTTTCATGGCACCAGCACTAGTGAAGTCTCCATGGAACTTGCAAGACTAAGATCCCATTCAACTAAGTGGAGCTACAATAGAGATGGAAGCGACATTATGCTAGGAGATAAGAGAAAGGGCCAAAACAAAATAGGTTTCTTGCTGTAGAGAAGCTACACAATTACTTACACTATAGATGAGAGCCATTTCAGTATATTGATATTGTAATCAACAATCTATCTCTGTCTGCTCGGAAGTTTAATTTTAGGGTGTTTAACCTTTAGCAAACAAATTGGCCAAAGCAAACCTAAATAATCTACCTGTTTTGTGTTCAAACTGGCCAGAAACTAAAAAAGGGGTTCATATCTGGTGGTTGGGAAGGCGAGGTTAATATTACCCTCGCCTTCCCAACCACCAGATATGAACCCCTTTTGTAGTTTCTGGGGAATTTTGAAAATTGGATTAAACGGAAAGAAATTTAAAATAGTTCCTGATTTAAAGACATTTATGATTAACAAATGAGGAGAAGTAACTGAAGAAACATGAAATGGTAGAATCATCAGTAAAAAAAAAAAAAGGAAGAAAAACTATTTAAGGGACTAAAATTAGTCATACCAATTATTAATTAAAATTTTTTTTTCTCTTTTGATGTAGAGAATATTTACAGTAAAAAAAATATAATTTGATTAGTAAAAATGAAAATATTTGTGCAATTGAAAACTTACTTGTTTTCTATTAGCAACTCAGTTTATTTTATTATTTATTTTAAGTCTTACGATCAAAATCAAAACTGATTTTTAAGTTTCCATTTTATGTTTTATGTACTGTATGCAAATGAAACAGAAACCACCAACCACTCCCTCACTTCCATTCTGAGCTTAGTTTGGTTGACATGCTTACAGTTATATTCTGTTCTTTTAGATGTAATGTTTCTATTTTTGTCATACCCCAAGCTACACCTCATGGCACACCAGTGTGTCACAGCACTATGTTAGAAACCACTAACATAAGGGATACCCTCATAGGTTTGTCTTAGCAATGGTTGATGTTCTAAGTGTAAATATTTAACCATAAGCATTTAAACTGACCATATCTGGCCCAAATATTCTGCCTATTTTATGTTCAAACCAGTCAGAAACCAGACTCTCACATCTGCCCTAGAATGTCATTCAAAACTAAGCAATTGCATCATCAGAATCTTGAAGCCGTAAGATAATACATGCTTAATTCAAAAGAATATGAATAAATATCTATGGAAGCACATAAATATGCAGAATACGTACATACAGATGCACACACATACATACATATATACACATGCATACACACACATATATACATACATACACATACACACATACATACATATGTACATATGTACATGCATGCATGCATAGGCACACACACACTGACCCACACACATGCGCACAAACAAACAAAAGGGAACGCAGTGTAAATAACGGACAGATTCAAAACTATTGAAAAGGTTGCAAGACGCAAGGAAAATTTTAGAAAAATAAAAATAAGAAAAAAGTGGAAATTTTACCGGTGAGTGTGTTACATTATAAGGCACAAAAAGAAAATGCCTCTCCCCAGACACAACAGAATGAATAAATAAGCAATGCATTTGATAGTAATCTGAGTGTTTTAGGGTTAAACAAAAAGCAAGATTATTTGGTTTCTAAGTTCCCCCAGACTGTTGACAATTACGAGACTTCCTCCTCTGCCAGTTTAAGTAAATTCACAGGCACACCTCTGCACATACACACACACACAAACATGCACTTGCATGGAATGTAGAAACATCAACAAAAAGCTAGGTACAGGCAAGTTAAAACCAAATGCATAAGCAAAAGAAAAGAAACATGAAACCCCAGCAAAACCATAATCCTTTGCTGTTAAACCCTTTAGCATTTAAACCAGCCATATCCAGTTTTATGTTTAAGCTAACCAGATCTAACCTCTCCTACCTACCCAACAATGTCATCCAAAACATAAACAGTTACACCATCAAAATTTCAAAGCTACAGAATAATCCATAATTAATTCAAAACAATGTAAATGAATAAGCATTACATTTGGCAGAGTAATCCCCACCCCTCTCTCTCTCTCTCTCTCTCCCTTGGAGAGGCACAAGTACCTACACACACATATACTCCCAAGGTAGTTATGTTCCGCCTACCAAATCTACTAACAAGGCTTTGGTTGGCCCGGGGCCATAGCAGAAGACACTTGCCCAAAGTGTCACGCAGTGGGACTGAACACGAAACCATGTAGCTGGGAAGCAAGCTTCCTAACCACACAGCCATGCCCACCTGAATGTTAAAGGGTTAAACTAAGAGGGGGTATTTTGATTCAAAATTTTACCCCATTTATTTTGTGAATGTACATATTAACATATAAAAAGGGCTAAAATATTTAATTTTTTTTTCTAAACTGAAAATGAATTAAAACTGGAAATGTAAAAGAAAAAACGTTTATGTGAATATCATTTTTTTTCATAAATTCAGCAGCAGTTCATGTTGAAATTTCAAATTCAATGGTTGAAATTTAAAAAGATTTATTCACTGATAACCTACCATTAGCAAACATCTGACATTATTTGTTTTGTTTCCATAAAAATTCAAACATCTTAGATGTTATCAATTTGAAATTTCCTCAGTTCAAAAGATCATACGAATATATGTATTTTACTGCATCAGACAATTGTTTGTTAATAAGAATGACAGCTATCTGCGAGTCTCACAATTGTTGATTCCCCTAATGAACATAGCTAAATGTAAAAGAAAAAATATAATAAAAAATTTCAACGGAAAGACTTACCACAACTATCACGTATCACAAGATCTCTTCCTTCTTGAAGTAGTACAACAAGTTGGAAGAATGGATGCTGCAAAAGGTTGCTTTGATGTTGTCGAGATGAACCTTCCTGGAAAAACAGATAGAATAAATCTGATTATAATAATGGCTTCTTATGTTGGCATGGAGCCTGGAGGGAGGAAACGAGAGAATTCTGACAATAATGTATTTCCTAATAGTGAAATGGTTCTAATTGAAGAAGAAATTGGGCAGGAGTTAAATTTGTTTTCCAAAAATAACAATTTCTTTGTACAAAAACACAGATGTTCAATTTAGTTTCTAGATTTAAGAAGTGATAACAAAAATTGTTATATTTTGATTGTGTGTGTGTATGTGTGTGTGTTTGTGCTTATGTGTGTGTGCACACTTGCATAGGTTGTGTAATTCGGCAAGTTTGGATAATCTATATATATAAAACTGTAGTTGTGTGAGTGTCTGTCCCCTTCGATTTAGATTCCTAACTCCTCCCACATTTTGCGGTGCAGTTTAACCAAATTCGGGTATCTTATAGTCGTGATTCATATCGAGCCCGTCTGACTATTAGCGTGCATCAACGATGAGTCTACGATTTTAAAAATAATTTAACATCATTTTTTATTCCATTTTAATGCATAAAATGCATCGTGTGTCGATGGCGGCGGAGTTGGCGTCCACGCTCACAGCTGCACCTGTTTGCTTCTCCCCCTTCCCTCCCTCGTGAAGCTGTGGGGAAGGGAGTGTAAAGAAATCAACGTCGTAATGCGTTGTGAAGGAAACCAGCGTTCTTTTAGAACACGACTTCATGGCTTGAAGACACCAAAACCAAAAATGGCTAAGAAAGCCCGAATTATAAGGGAAGTAACTCTCTAAAAATGCTTATATAGTTATTTCCCTTACAAACCCGAGCAACGCGGGCGATACTGCTAGTCTATATAAAAAACTGTAGTTGTGTGAGTGTCTGTCCCCTCGATTTAGATTCCTAACTCCTCCCACATTTGCGGTGCAGGTTAACCAAATTCGGGTATCTTATAGTCGTGATTCATATCGAGCCCGTCTGCATATTAGCGCGCGTCTACGATGAGTCTACGATTTAAAAAATATTTACATCATTTTTTATTCCATTTTAATTGCATAAAATGCATCGTGTGTCGATGGCGGCGGAGTTGGCGTCCATGGTCACACCTGCACCTGCTGCTTCTCCCCTTCTTCCCTCCCTCGTGAAGCTGTGGGGAAGGGAGTGTAAGGAAATCAATGTCATAAAGCGTTGTCAAGGAAACCAGTGTTCTTTTAGAACAACGACTTCATGGCTTGAGAAGAACACCAAAACAGAAATGGCTAAGAAAGCCCGAATGGCATCTATAAGGAAGTAACTCTCTAAAAATGCTTATATAGTTATTTCCCTTACAAACCCGAGCAACGCCGGGCGATACTGCTAGTTTTGTATAAAAAAGGAACAAATGTAGACATTTTACAACTAGTTGCTGTTTAACCCCAAAGTAAGCCCTCATAGAACAGGCCTATGATCAGACGTTCCAGCTATGACCCCCCATCTTTTTTTATTTTTTTTTTTAGATATTTTGGCCCATAGTATCCGATATTCTTTGGCAGATAACAGCTAGTCCTTTGAGAGAGATTTAATTATTATCTATCGCAGAGCCTCTCCCAACAGTTTCTGAATTAAATTACTGAAGGTACCCCCTCCCCCATACATACATATGTACATACATACACATATACATACATGCACAGACAGACAGATAGAAGTGGTGCCTCTAAAGATTAAGCATCTAAATAATAATTGATCACATCCTTATTTTCAGGTCAAACAGTACAGTATAAACTATCAAGAAGAATTATGTTTGACAACATCTACAGTGAAGTCAATAATATGTTTAAAAAGAAAGTATCTCAAGGGAGCATTCTGCATATTAAATATGCATGCAGTCAGGACTCACATAAATGATGTATGAAATTGAAAAGATTTCAACTGAACAACAAAGAATATTAATGCAATCAGTAGACAAAAGCTCTCACAAAGAATGTTTAAAATCTAACAGAAAACAAGAAAGATAACTCAAATAAAATCATATTTTAGTCAACTATCTTTTGGAAGCCACAATTGCTAAAGATAAGTGCACTAGTTGCAGGAAGAATGATTCAAACAGTTTTAAATTAAAGACCAGATATTTTGGGCCGTAAATTTAATATTGTGATGGCAAGGTATAAAGGCATGGCTGTGTGGTTAGGAAGTCTGCTTGCCAGCCATGTGATTTTGGGTTCAGTTTTACTTGACAGCACCATGTGTTTTCTACAATAGCCTCAGGCCGACCAAAGCCTTGTAAGTGGATTTGGTAGATGGAAATCGAAAGTAGCCCCCCACCAAACACACACATGTATATATATATATGAAGGCACATAGCCTAGTGGTTAGGGTGTTGTACTTATAATCACTAGACTGTGGGTTCAATTCCTGGACTGGACAACACATTGTTATTCTTGAGCAAGACATTTCATTTTATGTTGCTCTCTGCTGTCTTTTCAACATCTGACATGTGGCACAGCTGTGCAACCTATACAGATAGTGTCAATTTGATGGAGGGAATGAGCTTGTGTGAACACAAATATTTGAGCACCATAAACAAATCATCTGTTTGGTTGTTCAGCAAGAAACTGCAAAAACTTCATCCATCATCTAATGACAGGAGAGTTCATAACATATCTATCCATCTATCATATAAATATATGTATATAATTATAATATTTTTTATAAGACTTAAAGCTTAGAAGCACTGGGCTATCATCTCTTCGGCCCTATGAAAGAGGGTTTGTGAGGCAAACATTATTCCAGTGACGAGGAAGTGAAAACTGTAGTGAAGAAGTGGCTCAAAGAACAGTCAACCGAATTTTTGGAGAGGAGATACATGCTCTCATTCGAAGGTGGAACATTACTATTGAGAGAAACGGTGACTATGTTGAGAAGTAGGGATGTGATCCACAGAGGACCAGCTTCATTTTGATGTATGATACATGTTCCTGTGTTGGTAATTATACCTGTCCTAAACAAAATGGCATTACTTTCTGACTCAGCCTCGTATGTATGTGTGTGAGTGTGTATATGTGCCCCTGGGTGGGGAATGTCTTCTGGTCTTGACATTTTGTAACAGTTATAAATGAGCCCCACTATCATACGAATGGTGTCAAATTTTTAACCCATGAAACCATGTGCAATCATGGGGAAATACTCTTTCTCTTGGAGACAAGAAGGGCATCAGAAAATCTACAGCAATGAAATTCCATCTGACTCATGCAAGCATAGAAAAGTGGACGTAAAATCAATGATGATGATGATGTCATTAATTAGCGATCACTAATTTATAATATAAATATAAACAAAACAACTTGTATCTTGTAACTATAAATTCTTAAAAATTAATACAGTAATGTTTAAAAGTCAAGTGCATCGCAGTATCAATAAAAGAAGGTTTTCAAAATTTCTTTAACCTTTAAATACAATATATAAAATAAAACTACATATGAAAGCTTACACATTTTATACACAGCTCGTGACATTTCAACTCCCACTAATATCAACATTTTCATTGAGCGAATGATAACCATTGATATTTAACCTGAAGAATAATTTATTTCAAACGACCGATCATATAAAACTAAATGTCAAAAATATAAAAGAACACTCTGATCCACCTCACTGAGAATGTTTGTTTTTTTTTTTACATTTTTATACTTTTTTTTATATATCCTTGCACCAGAGTTGTTTTTTTTTTTTTGGTTTTAGTTTTGTTTTTCAGATTTGTATAATTATTTTTCCTGAGACTTATTTAAACTCTTGACCTTATTTAAACTCTTGAATATATAAATACTTAGATATTTATATATTCAAGTAATTAATTAATTTTTCATTGTATCTATTTATTTTCTTTTTCATTTATTTTTCAACTATTTTCTTTCTTTTTTCCTGATTGTGCAGAAGTAATTCTTGGAATCTGAAGTAATTCTTGGAAAGAAGTACTTACATTATCCATAACAGTTGTTTCTGGCATAGACTGTAGACCTGAAATTTGGTGGGAGGAGATAAGCTGATGCCCTTAACTCTCCCCACATCCCCCATATTTGGCTGCTACTTTATTTTACTAACCTCAAAAAGATGAAAAACAAAGTTGACCTCAGTAAGATATGAACTCAGAACAGAGATTTTAAATTTTGGCACAAGGCCAGTAATTTTATGGGAGAGGGTAAGTCAATTACATCAATCTCAGTGCTTGACTGTTACTTATTCTATCAACCCCTAAAAGATGGAAGACAAAGTCAACCTTGGTAGAATTTGAACTCAGAACGGGAAGACAGACAAAATGCCACTAAGTATTTTGCCCACAGTGGTAATGATTCTTCCAGTTTGCCATCTTAGGCAAGTAAATATTGGAAAACAGTTTTTCCCAAAGCTCTAAAGATTCTACATTAGAATGAGATAAAAGTAACGTGATGTGTTTACAAATATGATGCAATACTTGAAGCAGAGTTTAAACTTTATATTAATGTTTATATAATGCTCACAAATAGGATGAAATTTACATGTAATGAGGAGAGGAGAAGTCTAATGTTTTCAGCTAAGGAGCGCCTTTCTCAAAGAGAAAACATTTCTTTCAACTAGAATTTGTTTTCTCTTTTTTTCTCATATTACATAAACTCATTCCATTTTGTGAACTTAACTGAAGAGACTTTTTGCCAAATCACCATCTTAAATTTCCTCCAACTTGTGTGATTTCTTTTAATACTCACTCACACACATACACACAGCTACACAATAATTTTAGAGAAAAGAAACACCCACAAAAATATCTGATATGAGAATAACTGCCTCATATTACTTCACAGAAATTCCTGGTCATTCTAAACATTAAGATCACACAAGCCATATCATAATACTATAGTAAGTATATCTAAACAATGGAGATGTGTACCATCATCATAGCTATCGATGATTTTACATCTGTCCTATGTCTGCTTGTATTGGCTGGATAGGAGTCTTTGAGGCAATGCCTTGTGGCCAGATTCTCTTTCTGGCATCAACCCTTTTAGTGATACAATGTATCAATTTGAAAAGCTAGGAAGCACACACACATGTCAGCCATCCAAGAATTTGGACCTGGAGACCTCCATTTCCAGTGACTTCGAGGTCCACCTCCCAGTGGTGTCGGGTGTTAACGAAGAGCCCTCGACTACAACAAGACAACCAAAGTTTTTTTTTCTCAAGGTCTGGATCTCCCGCTCCTAAGCCCTAGACTATCACCTAATCACCCTTACCCGTCTTGTTGCTTAACAACAACAACACATATGTCACCACCACAACAACAACAATGTCTACTTTTCCATCCTTACACCTGTACCCAAAGGAATTTTCTGAGGCAGATTTTTCTAAGGCCAGGTGTCCTTCCTGTAGATGACCCTCATCTGTTTCCAAGCTAAGTAATATTTTCCCACATCCAGACATATTTGTCATCAGCGCCGCCTTGGCTGGCTTCCATGCTGGTGGCATGCTAAAAGCTCCAACCGATCGTGGCCGATGCCGGACCCCCTGGCACCTGTGCAGGTGGCATGTAAAAAGCACCCACTACACTCGCGGAGTGGTTGGTGTTAGGAAGGGTATCCAGCTGTAGAAACTCTGCCAGATCAGACTGGAGCCTGGTGCAGCCCCTGGCTTCCCAGACCCCAGTTGAACCGTCCAACCCGTGCTAGCGTGGAAAACGGACGTTAAATGATGATGATGATGATGATGTTGCTGTCTTTGTTTAATGCCTACTTTTCCATCCTTACACATGTAACAGAAGGAATTAGGTGAGGCAGATTTTCTAAGGCCAAATGCCCTTCCTGTAGGTGACCCTTATCTATTTCCAAGTTAAGTAATATTTTGCCATGCCCAGACATATTTCTCATAGAAAATTGGAAACAAATGACACCACTTGTATGACAGTGACATTCTTTTACGACTATCAAGTGATGTCAAGACAAGGGGACACAAATACATGTCTATTTGTGTCTCTTTGTGCATGAGTCAAAATAAACATACACACACACACACACATATAGTGGTTGGTGTTAGGAAGGGCATCCAACCATAGAAACCATTCCAAATCAGACTAGTGTTGGGTACACTTTCCAGCTTGCCAGCCCTGGTCAAACCACCCAACCCATGCCAGCATGGACAACAGACAGCAAATGATGTTGATGAGTTCAAACTTACAGAAAACAAAAGATGAAGATAGGAGAAGGAACAACAAGCAGGTGTATTAGTTTAACGCTCAAGAAGAATGGAAAAGTCTTTGATGTTTTGAACCTACACTTTTTGACCAAAAGGATTGATAGGAAAATAAAATAGAGAGAGAATGAAAAAAAACAAAAACAGAGAGAGAAAAAAATGAGTAGGAATTTATGGTTCAACATGATGAAATGGCCAGAAGTAAGAGGCTGAGTTATATATAAAGGCACATGGCTTAGTAGGGTGTTGCACTTAGAATTGCAAGATTGTGGGTTTGATTCCCAGACCAGATGTTGTGTTCTTGAGCAAAGCACTTCATTTCATGTTGTTCTGAAATCATTTTGTCATCTGACATGTGGCACACAGTGCACCTGTACAGGTAATGTCAATTTGACGGAGGGAGTGACGTTATGTGTACACAAACATTTGACCACTATAAACAAATCATCAAAGTGGTTGTCCAGCAAGAAACTGCCAACTGCCAGACCCTCATACATCGTCCAGCAATGGGAGATTCCATGGTATGTATATGTGTGTGTATATATATATAGACACACAAGCATATGCAACAGGCTGGTTTCATTTACGATCAACTAAATACATTCACAAAACTTTGGTCAGCCTGGGGTTGTAGTAGAATACACTTGCCCAAGTTACTATACAAAAGGACTGAACCTGAAACCACAAGGAGCTTTTTATTAATCCTGAAAGAATAAAAGCTAAGCAGACATCATTGGAATTTGAACTCACTGTGCGGAGTGTTGGAACAAATACTGTGAGGTATTCTATCCAACACTCTATCAACCAATTTGTGAATTTGCTGCCTTGAGTAATGTATTATAGCTACAATCACATCAAGCAGTCATAGTACCTAATCATGGTCTGCAGATCAATAATTCAATACTATAACACCTGAACCACTTTATCTTTTTAATACTTGAAATTAAAGGAGAAACAGAGGGAGAGAGAGACAGAAGGGAAAGAGATAGAGAGAAGAAAGAATGATATATATATAGAGAGAGAGGAGTGATGTAGAGAGTAAAAAAAAACCTTTGAAACAGAAATAAAATATCAATACATAATATATAATTACTACTAGAAATTCTTTACCGATATCTTTCAATCCAACCAACACACTTTCATATCATTGACAGAAATCTTATTTTATTTATATTTTTAAGAAAGAAAAATACCCCAAAAAAAAACAAACAAGAAGACAATTTCAAAATGATTTTGAATCAAAAATCATATATATAAAAACCAAAGTTTAAATTTAAAATTTCGAATTTAATTAAAACAAATCATGAATTCAATTAATTCCACATTCAAATCACACACTGTAATACTGCAATGACATTTGATGAATCTTTGGGGCATAGGAAGTGTGTTGTGCTGTTAAGGAAATGATGAGTTCTTTAAGACAAATTGGATAACTAAACGTGATACTGTCAAACCCAGTTCAAAATACAGAATAAATATATATATGTATGTAAAACTATGATTCACTTGTAATTTTCATTTATCGTACAACTTTACTACCATATCATTTAAAGAACTTTCGACACTAATGAAATGATTAAATGCTCAAAGAAACATCTTCAAGATGGATTGTGGTAAGAGTCAATTAAAACTTGATATTAGTTCTTGAGAAAGTAAAAACAATAAAGATGGTATTAAACAGAAAGTAACTTGGTTATATACAGTCAGCAAAGTACATAGAAAACTGTAATATGAATATTAGTAACTATGATTTCATGCCTGGAGCCTAGAATACCATTTACAGTCTGAAGAATATGAATAGAAACTAGGTCAAAAATTGTAAATGGGTAAACAATGTCAATGACTGGATGAATGAAAGGAAAATTGATACACGGACAAAGAATGAATAAGAGGAAGAGAGAAAGCTATACTGGTTTAAAATTTTGGTACAAAACTAGCAATTATGGGGGAGGGGGTAAGTTGATTACATTGACCCCAGTGCTCAGCTGGTATTTATGTTATCAGCTCCAAAAGGATGAAGGGCAAAGTCGGTCTCGGCAGAATGTAAAGACAGACAAAGTGTGGCTAAGCATTTTGTCCAATGTGCTAAGAATTCTGCAAGCTCACCGCCTTAGAAAGTGTTATATTCTATTTACTTCTGGCCTTCCTTGTTGCCATTCTTTACTTCCCCTATATGTCTACTTTCTGCTCCTTCTTTTAACCTTTTCTGGTGAGTTGCAGTGCTCCTGAGTACTGTGTATGAAAAGCTACCACACTGGATAAAATGTTTAATGGCATTTCTTTCAGTTTTACATTCTGAGTTCAAATTCTGCTGAGGTTGACTTTACCTTCCATTCTTTTGGGGACAATGAAATAAGTACCAGTTGAACACTGGAGTCAATGTAATCGACTTGCCCGACTAACAAAATTTCATGCCCTGTGCCTATAACAGAAAGAAGTATCATTACTGTTAATGTTATAATGATTGAAGGGTGCTTTTAACAGGCCAGTTATGAGACCCTGGTATCAGCCATGGCTTTGATCTCACTTGGTTTGATGGGTCTTCTCAAGCATGGTATATTTCCAAAGGTCTCGGTTAACTGGAATTGCCTCTGTGAGGCCCAACATTTGAAGATCGTGCTTCACCATCTCATTCCATGTCTTCCTGTGTCTACCTCTTCCACAGATTCCCTCCACCATCATAGTGCAACACTTCTTCACACAGCTGTCCTCATCCATATGCATCACATGACCATTCCAGTGCAGGCGTCTCTCTTGCACACCACAACTGATGCTTCTTATATTCAGCTTTCCTCTCAGGACACTTACACTCTGCCATGCATGCACACTGACATTACACATCCAGCAGAGCATACTGGCTTCATTCCTTACAAGCCTACACATGTCCTCAGCACTCACAGCTCATGTTTCACTGCCATGTAGCATGGCTGTTGTCATTCTTTACTTCCCTTACGTATCATAGTCTGCCTTTCACTCTGAGCTAGAGGTCCTTTGTTACCAGCAGAGGTAGGAGCTCTCTGAACTTTGTCCAGCCTATTCTTATTGTAGTAGCTACGCTTTGAGAGCATCCGCCCCCACTACTGACTTAGTCACCTAGGTAATGGAAGCTATCATGTTCTTCTAGTTTTACCCCTTGGCATGTGACAGAATCTATTTTATATATATATATATATATATATATAGATATAGATATATATAAATGTATACATACATACATATATATAAATAAATATATATATATATATACACACACATACATATATGTACATGCATGAACATACACAAACACACATACATACAACGGGTCATCGTTTAAATATAGTTTCATTACATAGTTAATGAGAAATAGAATAAAATCAGGAACTGCAAAATTAAAGTGCATAAAGTGTAAGATAATAATATATAATGACAGCGTCTATGATTACTTTCATACCAATATTGTATGAAAACATTCAATGAATGCTACAGGGACCTAATCATTTATCCGACCAGCTTGGGACTAGCAATGCCCCCTCATTTCTGAAGTTACCAGTGTTTTGGGTCTTTAAACCAAGGCCTCGTGTATATTACACATATTCAGAATAAATGGCTGGATGTGATTGAAGAAGATCTCAAGAGGCTCAATGTCTCCTTGGAGGATGCAGAGAGGCTGGCATTGGAGCACCAGTGATGGAGAGCACTGGTGGACCTGGTCAGTTCTATGCATGATGTCATCTCTGGAACCACAAATCTGTGATGATCCAGCCCCATAAAGCATGAGCATGAAGTAAGCAAGCAATTATGTATTAAAATGATCTTTTGCAGATTTTAAAAATATATTAGGGCAAACTTATAAAAGAAATATATTCTCAGACGAATTCATATTTCAACAAAATGACATCAAGAGTTATTTCCCCTGCTTACTGTTTATGCATGTACAACAAAGAAAAAAAAGCATTTTGATTCACTAATCTACCAGTTTTGAACATAATTAAACCAAAATTTTTTGACTTTGAGCCACTCAACTAATGAGTATTTCTGCCAAATTTGGTGAAAATCTTTTCAGCCATTTTCCAGTAATTTTGCAAACACACAGATAAACAAAGATGAGCAACTACAATACCCTGCTTGCGCTTACATGTGCAGGGTAATGATGGATAAAGATATTACTCTTCAAGCTTCTTTCTTTTAATAGTTGTCACTTATGATATGATCTTTATAATGTTTTACCATCTATTCAATGGAGATGTAACTCCTTTAGGGAACAGTGGTATATGAAATATATAATACATAATGGAAAGTAAATCATAAAATTGTATTTAACAGATTGATGCAGATGTGGTTGTGTGGTAAGAAGTTTTGTTTGTCAGCCACATGGTTCTGGGCTCAGTCCCACTGTGCAGCACTTTGGGGGAAGTATCTTCTACAACAGTTTCAGGCACAAATCAAAGCCTAGTGAGATGGACTTTGTGGACAGAAATTGAAAGAAAGCAGCTTGAGTGTGTGAGTTGGGGGTGGGGGTGGGGGTGCATGAGCATTTGTGTGTACTCTTGCTTTGACATGTCACATGATGGCTGTAAACAAGCTTCACTGTCATACAAGTGTTGTTCATTTCCAGTTTTCTGTGGAAAACATATCAGACCATAAGGAAATATTACCTTGTTTGGAAGCAGGTGAGAGTTGGTGACAGGGAAGGCATCCGGCCATAGAAAATCTGCCTCAACAAATTCTGTCTCACTCATGCAAGCATGGAAAAGTGGATGTTAAATGGTAATGATGATGATGAGATAAAAAGTAATAAACTTCTGAAGCAGGATCTCTTTGATCACCATTTAATCATTTCACTTAAAATTCTCATAACTCTTGTAATTAAATTTTCTTTGATGTGCTCAGTGCAAGATGTTTTCTCTTTTAGTTTTCCACCAGCAGGTTGTCTTTCAGAGACGGTATTAAAAACATATTATAACAAACTAGACCAAATAAGCACATAAATGTAGAGAGATGTGCAAGTGTACAGCATCTTTTATACTGAAGCTAATGTATAACATGTACACCATAGAAATGAGAAAACGGTCAAACACTGAAGAACTACAGATTCAAAATTAGTGAGTTTCAAAGTCAGAATGTTTTCTGGAAAACTGGATAAATAGTTTGGTACTTGTACTTCTAGTCCACTTTCCAGTGTTACTGTTTGGTTTAGAAATAAGGGGTTAGAAATAAGGGGTTAGAAATAAGGGGGTGATAGGTGTTCCTCAGAGTTTCTGCTGTGCAAATATTTATTCCATGACTTGTCTCTGATGCAAAGATTGCTAAACATGCATAGAATTTTGTGAAGAGTCAATTAAACAAAGGAACAATGAGTTGTAGATATTTGGAAAGCTCTCAGCTTCACCCATCAGGTTGGATTTAATGAAGTAAATGAAGATGTAGTGGAGTTACTTGAATGCCTTAAAACGGAAATAACTAATGAGGTGCTCATAGGGAGGTGGAACAACACTATACTAGAGATGAAAGTAAGGATGTACCAATGACTGTCATGTTACAACACACACACATATACACATTTGTGTACCTATTTCTTTACTACCCACAAGGAGCTTAACATAGAGGGGACAATCAAGGATAGACAAAGGGATTAAGTCAATTACATCGACCCCAGTGCATAACTGGTACTTAATTTATCGACGCCGAAAGAATGAAAGGCAAAGTCGACCTCGGCGGAATTTGAACTCAGAACGTAACGGCAGACGAAATACGGCTACGCATTTCGCCCGGCATGCTAACCATTCTGCCAGCTCATTGCCTTTATACACATTTATGTACCAACTAAGGTTGGGCAGGCAAGGCAGGCAGGCTAGACCAGTAGTTCTCAACTATCTCTTGCCTAAGGGATCTTTTGATTCTTACTTTGGTTGGGTGGACCCTCATAGTTATTCAATATTTTTTAAAAAATCATATCATATTTTTATAATTAAATATTAAAAATTGTATTATTTTTTTTACTTGTTTCAGTCATTTGACTATGGCCATGCTTGAACACCACCTTTACTCAAATCAAATCGACCCCAGGACTTATTCTTTGTAAGCCTTGTACTTATTCTGTCGGTTGCTTCTGCCGAACCGCTAAGTTACAGGTACGTAAACACACCAGCATTAGTTATCAAGAGATGTTGGGGAGAACAAACACAGATAAACAAACATATACACACACACACACACACATATATATATACATATATACGACGGGCTTCTTTCAGTTTCCATCTATCAAATCCATTCACAAGGCTTTGGTCGGTTGGCCCAAGGCTATAGTAGAAGGCACTTGCCCAAGGTGCCATGCAGTGGGACTGAACCCGGAACCATGTGGTTGGTAAGCAAGCTACTTACCACACAGATACTCCTGCGCCTATAAATTTTTAAAAAACTGTTAAAACATTTTGTGTATTGTAGAAGTATAACCAATTTATTGCACATCAATTTTAACAAAATCTCATATGCCCCACCACCCAAGGGCCATATGAACCCTGGTTGAGAAGCACTGCTCAAGACGGACTAATACTATAAACATTGATTACGAAACATAAAAAGTAAATGATTTCCAATTCATTATAATAAATCTAAATGTATACACGAAATTAATTATATAACTCAATGTTTGAATGTTAGGCAGGAACAGTTCCCTCTGAATTTCAGAAAGGCACAACCTTTATATATGTATATATGTGCCTCCAGTTTCAATCTCACTACATGACACCTAACTCCAGGCTGGAAGCAGCCGTGTGTGTGTGCATATGAGAGAGAGAGAGAGAGAGAGAGAGAGAGAGAGAGAGAGAGAGAGAGAGAGAGAGAGAGAGAGAGAGAGAGAGAGAGAGCATCTCTTGATGTCTCCAAGTCTTGATGTTGTGCAATAGTTATCAACAAAAATCACTGTTATACAGGCAATGCCATTTGTTTGAAATCTTCCATGAAAAATGTTTGGTCATCGACCTGTTTATGTCCAAAGGACTAAGGAAAATGTCCCCTTGCTTGGAAACACAAAGGGCATTTGACTATAACAAATCTACATCAGTGGAATTTCACCTAACGCATACAAGTTAAGAAAAGAGAATGTTAATCAATGCTAACGTTAACACATCCCAATATTCAAATCACACAAATGAAGATCAAAATTGCATTAAGGTTTGTGCCATAAAAGTATTATACAAGGGGGAGCTGAAAAGTTCCTGGATTTAAGGGTACTATGAAAAGCCTGGTAGGAGGCCCGACCTTCTGAGTTCCTTTACAGACCTTAGGAAAACTGAAGGACCACTGCAATAAGTGTGTAAATCTGAGAGGGGAATATGATAAATAAAACCATAATTAACAGATCCTTCTGTATTTTCTTTTACTCAAAGCCAGGAACTTTCCAGTACCTCCTTGCATAGACATTGGTTAAATTCTTTTATTCTTCTACACATTTCATTCATTTGATTGTGGCCATGCTGGAGCACCAGCTTAAAGAGTTTTAGTCAAAGAAATCAACCCCAGGACTTATTCTTTGTAAGCACAGTACTTATTCTATTGGTCTCTTTTGCCAAACTGCTAAGTTACAAAGACATAAACACTACAACATTGGTTGTCAAGTGATAGTAGGGGATAAACATAGACACAAAGACACACACACACATATATATATGACAAGCTTCTTTCAGTTTCCGCCTACCAAATCCACTCACAAAGCTTTCGTTGGCTAAAAGCTATAGAAGACACTTGCCCAAAGTGCCACGCAGTGGGATCGAACCCAGAACCATGTGGTTGGGAAGCAAACTTCTTACCACACAGCCATGTCTGCACCTATATTTTGGGAATTTTATTTAAGAATTGCCATTAATTGTCATTAGCACCAACCTGAAACTCATCAAGTTTTTTAGACAGCACTTAGAATGTGACTACAAATATATAATTCTCTTACAGAAATCTGAATGTAGATATAATAAACGTTATGGAAAATTCCATCTCTATCCCGGAATCATATAACAAAAACATCAGTAAATAACCCGTGTAGGGGAAATATGCAAACTATCTTCCGATAGAGAAATATTTAATCAAGTCACACCTCACTAAAATGATGTATTAATCAGAAATGGTTTCCAAGAAAAATTAGAACTTATGGACCAAGTCCCCCAAACTGTAAGACTAAGAATAGATATATTATGTGGTGTAACCCCACTGCCACATACACACACAACAGCATCTAATATAGCTAATTTCCTGTCCCTGATAAGAAAACATTTCCCTACCATCCATAATTACTATTAACTGTTTAATAAGAATAATGTTAAAGTTGGACACAACTGCTTGGAAAGCATTGTATCCCAAATTTCCCATTACAACTAAAGTAATATAAATAGAAACAGAACAATCTAACTGCCAAAATTCTATAACAACACCACATCTAGCCCACTCATTGATAAGTATCTTACAAGTGCTTGTGTACAAGACAAAATAACATCTACCAATGGCATTGAAACGAACACATTCATAAGCAGACATACAAAGTACAGTCGCTCCTTCAATTTCAAATATAAAATTATTGACATTTCATTCTCTTGGTACTTTTGGAAACTGAAGGATAATAAGATTGACAACATTCCTATTATGATGTGGAAACTTCAAGTTTCCACATCATTAGTAGTTCTTAGTAGTTCTAAGAGATACAACTTCTGTCTGACCAAGAAAATCCTGGTGCAGTCCTCTTAAAGGAGTTAAACATCTGTGTGTAGGCATAAAAAAATGACCACCTAAAGAAATTCCAATCTGGTGCAGCACTTCCAGCTTGCCAGCCCTGGTCGGACTGTCCAACCCAAGCCAGCATGGACAACAGACGTGAAATGATGATGATGGTCAAAGTTAAAGTAATTTCATATTCCTCACAATTTCTATTTTGAATTTAAAAAGAAAAATCCAGAATTTTATCTTTATTATTATAGTTCATGTTTTCAGAAATTTACATTATTCTGAGAGGCAAATAAAATTTGGACCAGAATATTTTCCTTTCATATATACACTATGTATACACTATGTAGCTGCCTCTATAAATTCTTTCTATATTTTAAGTTAATATTTCAAGTCGTTGGTAATTATATAAAAAATAGAAATAAGAAATTGTAAGTCTTTTATTAGAAAATGCATTTACATTTACAATAGTGATAGTAGTAGAGAAACATTCATTTAATAACTAACTGCATAATACCAATTGGAGTAGAACAGCTATTATAAATTGTATCACATGATGCTTTCAATTCATAGCATCCAATTTACTTGATATTTTTCCTCATATCTTTTTTATAATAAATCTATTTTGAGAATCTACTTTTAGAATTATTTTGCTTTCTCATGGGTGTTCTAGTCTTTCTTTTCAATGGCAAAACAAAATGGATTATTTTACTCCAGTACCAATGAATTGATCGAAGATGCCTTGAAGAGCTATAAATTTCAAAGCTGCAAAGCACAAACAAATACAAACTGAATGAAAATGAACTTGTTCACTCATATATTGCGGTTGAATTATACGCTAAGAAACTGGGTGGTATTGAAAACATTGTGATTAGCTCTTGAGGCAAAGTACACATGTAGCTCATAAGATAAGACCATAAATAATAGTGATGTCAAGGACAACGCCCAGAACACTACGACCATCACTACAAACGTCACTTCCTCTTCTTCAAGCAACCACAACTCAGATGCATTTTACCCTGCCAGGAATCTCTGGCATGCATTAGCCTTGATAGGGTCTCAGTTTCATGTTGTGTATCTCTACCAATAACATCAATGTAACTGAGTGGTTTTTGTCCTTTATTAAGGTGCAAATGTTTCTTATTTCTCTACTGCCCACAAGGGGCTACACACAGAGGGGACAAACAAGGACAGACAAATGGATTAAGTCGATTATATCGATCCCAGTCGAGACTGATAGAACAAGTATTAGGTTTACAAAGAATAAGCTCTGGGGTCGATTTGCTCGACTATAAAAGCGGTGCTCCAGCATGGCCGCAGTCAAATGACTGAAACAAGTAAAAGCGTAAAAAGAGTAAAGAGTATATCAGCTGGAACAAAACAGAGAATCAACGTTACCAAACAGAGAAACAATTCTGTTAACAATAATGAAACCAACATCAGAGACAAAACATACAAAAGAATTAACTAGATAAATGGATATCATTTAAGAAAAAAATCAGTAAGACGAATTGGTCCAACATTTTCTGACTGCAAGACAATGACATGAAACTGAAACAGGTTATGCCAATGACAAAAGATCTATGAATTAATTATGTCCAGTTTTCATAAAAGTGTTAATCCTAGATAATAATATTCTTATGAAATGAAGAACAAAGTTCTCAAATGAATTAAGCCTTAAGTAATTATATTTTGGTTGAAACACCCTGTTTTTGTTTCAATTAATTTTGAAAATAAAGAATTTAGTAAAATAATTTTGTCATTATTTATCATTAATAGCATTTGTTATTAATATGAAATTTCAATATAAGGTTTTAATGAAATTTTGATGTAATGTTTTAATTTAGATTACTTTAAAACAGGAAGTCTGTATCATAGAACTAAGGGTGAGCTCAGGCAATTTGGTTTCAAAAGGGGCAAAACACTGACAATGGACAAAACATTGATAATGAAAAGGGACACTCCCAAAAATTGAAAATAAAGATAAACACTTTTGTAACTCTAGAGAGAAGTAAAGAAAACCTAGAAGACCCAAAAATCAACTCAAAAGAGTTCTTTAGATTTCAAAATAAACTGCTTCATAGCATTACTCAACAGAACCTTCATTTGAAGGAAATAGCTCATTTGAAACAGAGCCTTAAAACACAAGTGAATCACTAACTGAAAAACTCCAGGGGTATTTTCACTATTCTGCTGGTAATTAAACTTGCCACAGGTGTAATAAACTTGATCTCAGCAAGAGGCCTTCATGGTTTTAAGAGAGTTCTAAAATGTAAAAAAGGCTCTAATCAAAAACTCAGATACTTTTCCAAGATGTTTTTAAAAGAGTAAATTCTTAAAAGAACTAAAAAAAAAAAAAGGCTCGTGTCTTATCTAAAAGAAATGAACAAATGCTACATTGAAACTCCGATGTCTGGCAGCTGACTTGGCAGACACCCATAAAATTATTAACCATCTTACTAACAATAACTCTGAGCACCTTTTCAAACTCCACCTGTCTAACACCCGTGGACATGTTTACGAAGTCAGAAAACAGCACAGCTCCCATGACTTTCAGAAATATTTTTTCATGCTAAAAGTTGCTGAAGCATGGAACAAACTACCAGCATCAGTTGTTAGTTGTCGGAGCACTGCATCCTTCAAAACTTCCATTCCTGAGATTCGCCAACACTACACCTGATTTCCTCCCCTCCATACACACGCAAGCAAGTATCTGACTCATACACTGTTCACTTCCCAGACATTTGTACATTACTGCATATGCTTTATATGCACTTTTGACAAGTTGTGGTGCACCTGAGAACTGTATACAATAATTTCATTATTATTATTATAAAAATAAACCTGTTGTAGTCTTAAAGGAAAATATGTTGCTAAATGATATTGAGTCTGGTTTACAGTTCAGGTGGAAGTTGAGGCAACATTTTGAGTAGATGTTAAGGAAACTGACCAAGCAGTCACATACAAAACTATATACTTTATGAAGAGTTTCAAAAAAGCTTAGCTATGAGATAAGCCACAGCTACACTAAGAAACAATAAACAATAAACAAGAAATAATAAGAACAATAAGAAATTCAGAAACTGTATTGAGACAATGAGGTTGTTTGCAACTTTCAACCATTCATATGTGAATGTGGTAAACCTAGAACTTGTGAAAGTCTTAAAAAAAGAAGAGTAGTTGTGAGCTATACAATTGCATTCAAGTTGGAAAAGTAAGAGACAGATTGGATAATGACTTTTTAAAGGACAGAGGTCAAGCAGTTGCAGTCAATGGTGCTCTTTCAAAACAGACAACACTTTTAATGGAAACTGCCTTGGGGATATTATTGTTTGTAATAGAGCTTTTAGACAAAACTTCAGTTATTAGAACAATCACTCTTGCTAACTACAGAAATGGCACCAAATATCAGAGGTGATCATATTTCGGATAATACTAAAAACATATAGGATGTATTCAATAAACATGAATGCTGATGAAACTGAAGTGCAATATGTTGGAAGGTTTCAGGCATTTTGGTATTAAGCCTCTAAAACTTTACAACCTAAATATATAGGATCAAGGGTGGAGGCGCATGGCTTAGTGGTTAGGGTGTCAGCACCATGATCGTAAGATTGTGGTTTCGATTCCTGGACCGGGCAACGCATTGTGTTCTTGAGCAAAACACTTCATTTCATGTTGCTCCAGTTCACTCAGCTGGCAAAAAATGAGTAACGCTGCGACAGACCGGCGTCCCGTCCAGCTGTGGAACATATACGCCATTGAAACCGGGAAACTGGGCTCATGAGCCTGGTTAGGCTTTAAAAGGGCACATTTATTTATTTTTATATAGGATTAAGGAAAGATTGCAGTCCTTGAGTCAGAATCTGTATGAAAAGAAGGAAGTGTATTGAACATTATTACGTTGTATTATGAATGTATTATTACAATATCAACAACATGTGGACAATAAGCAAGATGGATTTTAAGAACATTGAGAACAGAAGAACAAGAAACCATGTTGGTTATAGTGAAGACACTTGTTTTATATTGTCGGTTTTACTGCTTCCAACTATGGTCCTTTCATAGTGCCAACTTCACTAGAATCACTAGAATTAGTCCATTACTGAAGATTGCTTTTACACAATAATTGCACTGCCAAGAGCAATTCAAAGATTTAAATCTCTATTCCCTTGATGGAAGTAAAGAAAGATAGACAGTAATTCACATAAGGTAAGCAATAAACTTTGGTTTCAGAAGCTGTAAAACTGTTGAACAAGTTCCACAGCAAAGTGTCAAAAGTTCCAGCCCTTCTAGGCTAGAAAGATATACAATAGTCTGAGGTTCAAATAATACCAGATATTTGAAATATTCCTGTAATTTTGTCCAATGCTCGTATGTATGTATATATGTATGTATGTATGTATGTACGTATATATATATATATATATATATATATATATATAATTCGAATTGATTACTATTTCATTATTTTAAGTGTAATGCTCAAGAAAGCAAACCACTGATGTTCACTGAATGTGTATAACTATGTATGTATGTATGTATGTATGAATGGATGGAGAGACAGACAGACAGACAGACACACATGTATATTCATGTAAAAGAGATAACTAGAAGCCTTCTAACCAATTAGTACATTCTAAAAATGTTTTGGAAAAGTGGAGAAAGAAGAAGCTAAGCGCTAAGGAGGAGGAAACACTGCTAAGTCTTCAGAAAGTAGGTAACGTAAATAACTGTGTCAATCTTACGAGCCACATTAGTGCAAGAAATCCAAACAAACCCAGTGGTACTCTAGATAGTCTGCATCAACTGGTAATGATGGAATATCCATGGGAGGGTCATGGCAATATATTACCTCCACCCGTTTAATACAGTAAATGAATTAATTGCATTGCAATTAAAAACATTTATGCATTAAAAATCTGGGTACTGTACCAACAGTATACTGGATAAATGCTATCCCATAGTGGGTTACACCCATAACCCCTATCTTACTTTGTATTATATATATATATATATATATTTATATATTTATACATATATATATATATAGGAAATGCGGAAAGCCAGTTTATGTGATTATCTTCGGTTTCTCGTCCATAAAGGGTTTAGCTTTATGGCATATTGTCAGATCCCAAAACCTGTTGGCCCAAGACCTCTTAAGGATATAATATATATATATGTATACACTTTTTGGCTTTACTTGTTTCAGTAATTTGACTGTGACCATGCTGGAGCTCCGCATTGAAGGGTTTTAGTCAAACAAATCAATCCTGGGATTTATTTCATTTTTTAAGCCTTGTACTTGTTTTATTAGTGTCTTTGGCTGAACCGCTAAGTTGTGGAGACCTAGATATAGTGACACTGGTTGTCAAGCAGTGATGGGGGGGGTGACAAACACAGACACACACATGACAAGCTTCTTTCAGTTTCTGTCTACTAAATTCACTCACAAGGCTTTGGTTGGCCCAAGGTGCCACACAGCGAGGCTGAACCCAGAACCATGCAGTTGAGAACCAAGTTTCTTACCACACAACCATATTATATGAATATATATATATGTGTGTGTGTATATATATATATATATATATATTATATATATATATATATATATTAATGTTTGTTTTTATGTTGTTATGAAAAAAAAATATTTATGGATTTGTTTTGCAAGGTTCATGATGCAAAATTGTGTGTTGAATCGGATACTGTTATATTTGGGATTGGTCATTTGTTTTTGCTTTTTGCCAAATAACCACACACACACAGTATGTACTCATTTTTCACTTCGGATTTATTATTATTCTTTTTGTGTGTTTTGCATGAAATCTGAAGGAGAGTTGCTGAAGAGGTCACAGGATGTGTAATGAAAGATTTCAGACAAGGAACACTAAAATAAGAAAAATAAAGCTGAGGTGAAGAATGAGTTTATAGTGTGTGTGGTTAATTGGCAAAGATGAAATAAAAGAAGACCATCTCCAAATATAATAATAATAAAAACAATTTCACGTTAATCTGATGGGCTACTCTATACACTTGTTAGACAGGTTACCACAGTGGCTTAGCACATATTTGGAGGTACAGCTCACCTAGACAAGTCGAAGGACTACATCTTGTTCATGTGTTTCATTTTTGGTTTGGCTCCAATGGCTGTATGCCCTCCCAGCACAAGAGTTGTCATATCCCTGATAAAAGTAAAAGTTTCTCACAACCCTTTCGTGATACCAAGTAACCATGTCCTTAGCACAACCCCACGTCTCTAAAACACTTGCCAACCACTTTACATGGTAGTGATAAGAGACAAGAAGAATGTGTGATATGTGAATGAGTGACAAAGACAACAACTGTGCATGCTGTTGCAACTACAAACATCCTTGGCTGCATCCAAAGAAAGACCATGCAACTAACTGGCATAAAATTATTCAAATTTGCATCAGCCCTTGGCCCACAAATATGCTGATTCTTCCCTCTCTCTCTCTCTCTCTCTCTGGCACTTCTATTGCCACTATGGTGGCCTCCACTCAATGGAGTTACCTGGTTGTGTACTATTTCCATTCAGGTTCTCTCTTTACTCTTTCTTTTACTTGTTTCAGTCATTTGACTGTGGCCATGCTGGAGCACCGCCTTTAGTCGAGCAAATCGACCCCAGGACTTATTCTTTGTAAGCCTAGTACTTATTCTGTAGGTCTTTTTTGCCGAACTGCTAAGTTACAGGGACGTAAACACACCAGCATCGGTTGTCAAGCGATGTTGGGGGACAAACACATAAACACACACATAAATACATATATATACATATGTACGACAGGCTTCTTTCAGTTTCCGTCTACCAAATCCATTCACAAGGCTTTTTTAGTCAGCCCGAGGCTATAGTGGAAGACACTTGCCCAAGGTGCCACACAGTGGGACTGAACCCGGAACCATGTGGTTGGTAAGCAAGCTACTTACCACACAGCCACTCCAGAATTATTTGTTTCACTTTCTCTCATCACATATGTTGTGGTCAACCCTTTAAGTCCCACACAAGCTACTATGCCCAGTTGTTACTTCAGAGAACATTTGACTTCAGGAACTTCCTCTTCAAGTCTTGCCTGCTGGTGTTGACTTGTAGCATAAGCAAAACATTAACAGTATCAATCTCCCTGAGCTCAGAGAATCTGCAAAGGCAATGGACACTGCCCCATTCTCATGACTAAGCAAGTACAAACCCCCACCCAACACAGAGAGATTGACAAACAAACAGATATAGATAGACAGATAGAGAAGCAGAGAGAAAAAGATAGATAGACAGATATAGTTGTAAAAATATTCATAATACTTGACATTGCAAGATATTCTCTTCTTCACCTGTTGACTAGAGGTCATAATGGTTTTGGCACTTTCTGACATCAACACACCATCTAACATGAAAAAGCAGTGCTGCTACCAAGGAATATTTTCTAATATTGTGCATGTGTGTGAGCATCGCCCCAAGCAATACAAGTTGGTTAAGAACTTCACTCTTCAATCATGAGACTCCAGGTTTGAACACACAATGCAGCAGCTTGAGAATTCCAGTCTAAGAGAGGTTTCTGTATGTGCATGCATGTGTGTAGGCATATGTGTATCTGTTTGTTATTTCTTTACTGCCCACAAGGGGCTACACACAGAGGGGACAAACAAGGACAGACAAATGGATTATGTCAATTATATATGTATTTCTTTACTGCCCACAAGGGGCTACACACAGAGGGGACAAACAAGGACAGACAAATGGATTATGTCAATTATATATGTATTTCTTTACTGCCCACAAGGGGCTACACACAGAGGGGACAAACAAGGACAGACAAATGGATTATGTCAATTATATATGTATTTCTTTACTGCCCACAAGGGGCTACACACAGAGGGGACAAACAAGGACAGACAAATGGATTATGTCAATTATATATGTATTTCTTTATTGCCCACAAGAGGCAAAACACAGAGGGGACAAACAAGGACAGACAAATGGATTATGTCAATTATATATGTATTTCTTTACTGCCCACAAGAGGCAAAACATAGAGGGGACAAACAAGGACAGACAAATGGATTATGTCAATTATATATGTATTTCTTTACTGCCCACAAGAGGCAAAACATAGAGGGGACAAACAAGGACAGACAAATGGATTATGTCAATTATATATGTATTTCTTTATTGCCCACAAGAGGCAAAACATAGAGGGGACAAACAAGGACAGACAAATGGATTATGTCAATTATATATGTATTTCTTTATTGCCCACAAGAGGCAAAACACAGAGGGGACAAACAAGGACAGACAAATGGATTATGTCAATTATATATGTATTTCTTTATTGCCCACAAGAGGCAAAACATAGAGGGGACAAACAAGGACAGACAAATGGATTATGTCAATTATATATGTATTTCTTTACTGCCCACAAGAGGCAAAACACAGAGGGGACAAACAAGGACAACAAATGGATTAGTCAATTATATATGTTTTGTACTGCCCACAAGGGGCTACACACAGAGGGGACAAACAAGGACAGACAAATGGATTATGTCAATTATATATGTATTTCTTTACTGCCACAAGGGGCTACACACAGAGGGGACAAACAAGGACAGACAAATGGATATGTCAATTATATAGTATTTCTTTACTGCCCACAAGAGGCAAACACACAGGGGACAACAAGGACAGACAAAGGATTATGTCAATTATATATGTATTTCTTTACTGCCCACAAGAGGCAAAACACAGAGGGGACAAACAAGGACAGACAAATGGATTATGTCAATTATATATGTATTTCTTTACTGCCCACAAGAGGCAAAACATAGAGGGGACAAACAAGGACAGACAAATGGATTATGTCAATTACATTGACCCAGTGCGAAACTGGTACTTTATTTATCAACCTCGAAAAGATGAAAGGCAAAGTCAACCTTGGTGGAATTTGAACTCAGAACGTAACGACAGACGAAATACCGCTAAGCATTTCGCCCGGTACGCTAATGTTTCTGTCAGCTCGCCGCCTTATTATGTCAATTATATCGACCCCAGTGCATTACTGGTACTTATTTAATCGACCCCGCAAAGATGAAAGGCAAAGTCGACCTCGGCGGGTTTTGAACTCAGAACGTAGTGGCAGACGAAATACCGTTAAGCATTTCACCTGACGTGCTGACGATTCTGCCAGCTCACCACCTTAAATATGTGTATGTGTTTGTGCAAGTGCAAGTGTGTAAGTGTGTGTGTGTGCACGTATGTACACATTTTGCATATGTATGAGTGTGAGTGTGTGTGTGTGGGTCTATCCCAGTGCACATCCATCAAAGATGTATCCTTGGAACGAATAAGCTAGGAATAAGTATAAACATCTACATCAACCAGAAATCTAAATGAGTCAAGATTTCGATGAGCTTGAACACAGCCAAATGTAAATAAAGTAACATTTTCAGTTGGTTGCTATCTTGTCACAATTTATTTAGGATGAGAGATGACTAAGGTTACCTAAAGAACATCTAGAACATGATATTATAGCAACAGTAATAATAAATAATGTGAAACATGTCTGTACTGCAACTAAATTGCATTCAAGCAGAAAATGAAAAACAATCATTTTTATACCATGTTTTTTTCTTTTAAAAAAATGTAATTTAATCAACTTCAGTAAGATTTAATAATTCAATATAAATATGTTTTATAAATATACATACATACAAATGCACACATATATGTGGAAAGACATATGTGGCAGAAGGCCAAGGAAGACATGGAAAGAATTGCTTGAATCAAAGAGCAAGAAGTTGGGCATCGCAGACAAAATGACTAAGTCTTCGGAGAAGACAGATGATATGCTGCAGTGCAGATTTATCCAATTCTGGCCAGCAGAGATAAAAATCTTAGAGATTATGTATTGCATAGAATATCATAACTGGTCACACGATACAAGCATATCTGTATGTTAATAATATACAATGTTTATACGTTGATTCTTATAATCTCAATTGCTACTACTACTACTACTACGTGTGTGTATGCCCATAATCATAACCTACACTTTGCCATGCTTGCATAGGTCAAATGGAATTTTTGCTGAGGCAGATTTTCAAAGGTCAGATGTCATTCCTGTTGTAAGCCCTCGTCTATTTCCGAACAGGGGAATCTTTCCTAAGGGCCAGATATATTTTCTGCAGAATATTGGTAATGCAGTACACTGCTTTTTATGATGGTGACATTCATTTTACAACCACTGAGTGATATCAAGAAAAGGGGACAGACACAAACACCTCCCCATCCTCCCGCCATTCATATATATATATATATACATATATATATATATATTTAAGTAGGTGAATGAATTATCCTAGTATGGATAATTCGGTTAACCGATACCTGGGTAGCAGATTCACGTCAGAAAACATGGTTGAAGCTACATGCCAAGGGTAGAAATCCCGTGTTCTCGTGTGGAAATTTGTGTGTTTTTTTTATCTATGAATAAATGAAAGAATGGAGTCGAACGACGATTTTAACAAAATTCCTTTACTCTCGACATATGTTTCGAAGACTGCATATTCTTAATTCCGAAGGAATAAAGGGTGCATTATGCCGCCTTCTTATCAGGAAAGACAAGGAACCTATGTCAGCATCATGACGAACAAAAACTTTTAGATGACTGCCCACATGGTGTCCACAGTGATAATCTTATATATATATATATATATAGTTGAAAAGGGGTTAGGTATTCATATACAAACCAAAAGTAAAAACACGGAAGTATGTTTAAAGATACTTCTTATTGTCTTTTAATAGGACAGGATAAGTCTTTTTATGTTTGTTACTTTAAGCAACTTTTCTAAAAATATTTCTGGTTTTGATGTGTATGTACATCTTATCAAATATTAAAAATTCAAAGTCAAAGATTAGGAAATAAGAACATGTTCTTAACTACACACAGAATACGAGAACAAACTGTTTTAATTTCCTGACTTTTTCTAATTTCCTAATCTTTGACTTTGAATATTTAATATCTGGTAAGATGGACATATACGTCAAAACCAGTAATATTTTATAAAAGCCACTTAATGTGACAAACATAAAAAGACTTATCCTCTCCAATTAAATGAAAAATAAAAGTAAAAAGTCTTTAAACATACTTCCATGCGGCTTCCATTTTTACTTTTTACTTATATATATATATATATATATATATATATATATATGCACAACAAGCTTCTTTCAGGTTTCAGATTTAGACACAAGGATTTGGTCATTCCTGGGTTATAATAGAAGACATTAGCCCAAAATGTTATGCTGTGTGAAACTGATGCTGAATTTGTGTCACTGGGAAGCAAAGTTCTTAACCGCATAGTTATGCCGGTGTGTATGTGCATATATATATATGTGTGTATATGTGTGTGTGTGTATGTATATATAATGAAGGTGCATGGCTCAGTGATTAGAGCGTCGAGCTTACAATCGTGAGGTTGTGAGTTTGAATCGCGGACCGGGCTGCATGTTGTGTTCTTGAGCAAGACACTTTACTTTATGTTGCTCCAGTTTACTCAGCTGTAAAAATGAGTTGCGACATCACAGGTGCCAAGCTCTTTTGGCCTTTGCCTTTCCCTTGGATAACACTGGTGCCATGGAGAGGGGAGGCTGGTATGCATGGCTGACTGCTGGTCTTCCATAAACATCTTTGCCCGAACTTGTACCTGGGAGGGTAACTTTCTAGGTGCAATCCTATGATCAGTCATGACCAAAGGGGATCTTAGCATGTGTATATATATATATATATATATATACATACAGAGCTCAGATTAGTCACATATGCTACACAACAGTAGGAGACATCTCTGCATACATACCACAATCAGAGTAACCAGATGACCCAAAAAGACCATTTCTATGAATCTCCCCTGCAAACTACCTCAACGGAAGAATCCTATAAGCAAGAATTGGCAAAAGTTTTTAAAGCATTGGATGGAATGCTTTGACAGTTTTTGCTCCAACCTTCTGTACTCTGAGTCTGAATCCTGCCAATGCCAAGACCATGGATTAACAGAACTGTAAGAACACAGGACCGGATGTCTTGCAATATTTGCTCCAGCTCTTTGTTTCCTGAGTTCAAATCCTGCCATAGCCTTCTTGAGTGGTAGACTTAACCTGTCACCTGTTTAACACCACTACTTTTGGGCATGTTTAGCAGAGTCCCCTCTCTTGCAAGGATTTAGGCCAGGTGTTTGGTCTGTAACAGGTCAAGGGAGCTGCCTTCCTTCTTGACTAACCAACTAACCCTTTAGTATTCGGATTTTACTGTCAAATATAATGTTTATTTCTTCACATTGTTTTGAATGAATGAATGAATTAACTAATTTCTTCACATTGTTTTGAATTAATTAATTCATCTTGTATCTAAGATTTTGATGCTGTGACTATTTACTTTTAGAATGAGATTGCAGGGTAGGCATGAGAGGCTGGATCTAGCAGGTTTGAGCATAAATTTTTGGCCACATATAACCAGTAAATGCTGAAGGGTTAGATAAAAAAGGTACAAACCCCCCCAAAAAACTAACATTGTTATCATAGAAAAAGACTTCAATGGACCTGTTGGACAACTTAATGATGGGTATCCTGTTGTATATTAAGGCTATGATTATTGTACACAGAATGAGAAGATATCAAGGCCCTTATAGTTCCATGATGCAGGTGACCAAATCATTTGCATCATTAACTTCAGGAAACTAACCAGTCACCTGATCATGTATCACTCAGTTAAGCTCAGAGGCAAATAGATTTCATATTCACTAGGAATTAAAATAAACAAAAAGTTGTGAATATTAAATCATTCCCCAGAGAAAAATGTACCATTCAGTATAGGTTAGTGATTAGTGATATCAAGGTAAGAGTTTCATGGACCCAGTGACACAAGATAATCCAGAGAAGGAAGATAGGGAAGCTGAATGCTCTCTTGATCATATGAAGATTCAAAAGACTTCCAGGTGATGCTTATGTTTTAACCTTTTTGATACCAACTTATCTGGAGCTGCTCCTAGTTCTATGACACAAACTTCTGGTTTTAAAGTGATCTACCGTAAATCCTCGAGTATAGTCCGCCTTTGAGTATAATATGCAGGGGATTTTTAGGGGGCTGTACCTCTGATAAACCTAAACCTTATGTATAATACGCACCCCTTCTCTAACTTGAGTCATGCTTAATTAAGCCAGCAGCACCTAGTCGAACAAACACTTCCGCGCATGTGTAATACAATAATGGTGATGTTCTTAACTGTTGTATGGGAATGTAAATATGTTTACAAATTGTTTTTGTTATGTGTTATTCTTTGTTCTGAATACTTTTATTTTAATAAATGTTGCTTACTGCAAGTTATGGATGATTCTTTTATGACTTCATTACTTTCATGCTAAGCTTAAGGTATTTTTGCGCCTGATATCACAAAATGCATCAGATTAAACATTGCCGGACAGAAAATATAGACTCACACATTGCTTCGAAAATATTTTTCATTTTTAACCTCGTATATAGAACGCACTAGGGATTTTGACCTTTAAATTTTGGGGGAAAAAATGCGGATTATACTTGAAGATTTACGGTATGTTAAAATGTTCCACCAAAATTTCAGGTAAAATTTTCTTTCAAGATTTCAGGTTAATAATGACAGTTATTTCAGTAAAATTTTCATTATTTTAAAAATTAATTAAAACAAAGTTTGTATATTTCAACTGAAATATGGTAAGAAAAGGGTTAACAGGGACCTATAACATAGAAGACAAGTAAGAAACTAGCAGATTTGTGGACCAAATAAGGTTCCAGAAGAGCAGAATGTTACATGATTATGGAATGGTGTGGTACATAGAGCCAAAAATAAGCTAAGAGACAGAGCTCGAAAGAATGGTAAAAGAGGAGAGCAAGGAATGATATCAGGTAGCTAGATGTTAGGTATGCTTAGCAAAGAGAAAAGTGGAAATAAGAGGTTTTGTTTCCCCAACATTCTGCAAAGTTAAAAAGCTGTGTATCGGTATGATTCAGGATGCTGTAGGTGTGAATTGTGCAATGCAAGGATAGCAGCACACTCGCACTCACTGATGCAAAGAAGAGAGAGGCATGGAAATGCTACTGCGAGATTTGTTACTGTTGTTGTTTAACCACAGGTTAATTCAGATCAAGCCGACTTATGATCAAAAGCTTTCCAGCTAAGAGCATCTTGACTTTTTCCTGTGCCAAGCCAAGGACATAATGCAATATGTGATTTTTTTTTTAAATGTTAGAGTGTGATTAGAGGGATATTTGGTTGCTATTTCTAGCAATTCGAGTGACCACATATAGGTACCATTGTTGGCTTGTATTATGAGAAATTACTGAATGAGAAGAATGCATGGAGTGTGAGTGACCGAATATCTGTACTAGCAACTGAAACTTGGTTACATATAATTGAATGCTTATTAAGGGTCTAAAGGCAAAGTGGCTGAACCATTAGGGAGAGTCGCTACAATGCTGACAATAAAATATGCGCATAATTCATTTGCAAATGCAGAGTCAATCAGAGAGTGTATAAAAGGACCATACCTGTTGACTTGTGTAGTAATATCATGACCAAGTACTAAGAGGGCAAAAGTAATGTTCTCAAGAGAAGCAACTACACAAGTGTCACAATAGTAAATCAAGTTATGAAATTAGCACAATTAGGCTTAAAAAATTAGTTTAATTGTAATGCAGTTTGAATTTATAATGGGACAGGGTACCACTATTGCCCTCTTCCTAGTACTGGATTAACCATTAAGCAAAATAAGCACATGCTTAGGGCATCAAGAGAAAAAGGGCCATACAGAAATGGTAAATGGTTTAAGGCACAAACGAAATCACTTGCTGAAATAATATTCAAAGTGGTTTATATGATTAGAAATATAATTTCAAAGTGTTCATGATGTCATAATGAGGATCTGATCAAAGATTTTGTAATTAAAAAAAGGTGGGAGAAAACTTTTCAAATAAAATGGAGGTATACAAAAATAAACATTATTTTCCATATTACAGCTAGTTTTGTTTCATGTTGAAAAATAAAAATTCATTTCATGGTTTATTGTTGTTTATATTTTGAATTACATTTATATGGGGGCATCAAAATCTTTTAAGTGCTTAGAGCTTCTATAGATTTTAATCCTGAACTGCCTCTTCCCAGTAAGACAACAGATGTTCTTAGCAAAGAGCAAGTCATAACATTTAGTGAGGGATTTAGTATGGCACGTAAAAAGCACGCACTACACTCTCGGAGTGGTTGGTGTTAGGAAGGGCATCCAGCTGAAAAAATCTGCCAGATCAAGATTGGAGCCTGCTGCGGCCATCTGGTTCGCCAGCCCTCAGTCAAAATCGTCCAACCCATGCTAGCATGGAAGGCGGACGTCAAACGATGATGATGATGATGTAGGTGTCTAACAGGGCTTGTTTCTAAGAACCAATTCCTGTTTGTTACAGTTCTTTAGACTATAACACAGGTAACAGGAGTTTAAGACAAGTTATTTCTGATGGCCTAGTTCACATAGGTGGATCTGTTAAAGAATTAGGGAAGAAATTCCAAACATAAAAGTTTGAATTAGAAGGAAAATAAGTATAATTCTCCTGCCATCTGGAAAGTAATCATGTTATATATACAAAAAAGGAGTAATTAAGAATTCTTCATGGTGTACCAAAATGTAAACTATGGGTATACAAAAAGTGCAGTGGGAAGGGCACAGGAGTAATTTGCAATAAAGATACCAATGTAATAAATACTTTTAAAAGCTCAGAAGGCTTCCTAGAAGTATTTGATAGTTTCTATTACTTAGGTGATATAATCAGCAGGAGAGAAGAGAGTTCTGAAAGCATGGTCGTTATAGTAAGAACAGGAGAGGGGAAAGAAGGGGGGATTATTACGGCTGCTGGCAATAAAGGGATTAACTCTCTGAATGAAAGATGGGTTGTATGATGCTTGCATAAGAATTGTGATGTTGCATGGTAGCAAAACATCAGCCTTGGATGTTAAGGGTATGTGAAAGTTGGAATGAAATGAGGTGAACACGGGAGAGTACAAATGAGCAGTGAGGAACAAAAAAAACAACAAAACCAGGTATCAGAAAAATTAGGTTTAATGTACAAGTAAGGTGACTGAACCTGCAAAATTATGTGGTGCATATGAAGGATGACAGTTGGGTAAAGAAGTGCCAAGTGAGCAATTCAAGTGGAAGGAATCTGCAGCGGGGAAATTCCAAGACATGGGAAAAAGAGGTGAAAACTCATCACATAACACTGAACTTCCCAA